>NW_008237231.1:0-16657 GCF_000691975.1 Corvus brachyrhynchos | reverse complement strand
CCCCACACCCAGGTGTAGACAAAGGAGTAGCCAGGCCCGCCCCACTCCCCTTTTTGTCTTTCTTAAGTACAGCTATTTGTCCCCTAGCAACATGCATATGGGAGAAAATTCCTTTAACAGGAAAACCTAAGACTAAACTAAAACCCCAACACAGTGCTAAATGCAAAATGGTGACTTTCCATTAGAAATACTGTAAAAGTTCTGTAATAATTAAGTATCACAGGATTCATCTCCTGTAATATATTACAAAAGCACACACTCACAATTAGTGAAGAAACCTATTTCAGTATGTCACTATTGGTCAATTCTGTCCTGAATTGACCCTGTTTAGGGGGAGAGGCATGGATTGTTGTTATTTATGGATTATTATTTTCCACAGTACAGAATTCATGCTTTTTTTTAATTTTTTTTTTTTTGGCACTAATGTACAATACAACTGGCCATGCTTTGGAGAAATCTGCTTTATTGCAAATGCTTTGTGGGTGATGTGGCACTTGGTTTCAAACCAAGACAGCATCTTCTTTAGGGAGCAAATTGTTCAGACTAAAAATTCTTTCTTTGAAAAAGTACAGAAGCCAGGCCACTTTGTAACTGATAATCATAAAGGAAACCTATTGACCTATTGCTGTTTTAAAAACTATTTTACATATGTGTTTTTCCCCTCTGCATTGTTTTTCAATTTACACAAATTTCTTTGGCCTTTTCATTTTAAGCGAGTGTTTTCTGCTTGATTTCCTTCAGAACCATTTAGTACAACTTCTATTTCCACAGATTTATAATTCCACAGGGAAGAGTAAAATGAATGCCATCTAAGATATAAACTATATGTCTGAAGAACTTTCCATTCAATACCAAGGGAGTCCCGTGATAACATGGAAGACAAATGTATTTGTTCAGATAATTAGGGTCACAAAATTGGGATAAGGAGGATTAATTTTTTTTGTTATACATATATATACAGAGAGAAAAACCAAAGCTTTGATGAGATGTTGTATATATTAGCACTGTGTTTCACCACAGAGAAATATATAGAGAAATATATCTTGAAATTTCACTCAGTAATTATCAGCATGTGATAATAGTTCAAATAGATTAGACTTTCAGATGCAAAGTAGCCTTCTGAGATAGACTGACAACCAATTATAAAAGCTATGGAAATAAAAATTTGGTGTAGAAAACAATAAGGTCATCTGCTGTGCTTGTCAATACAGGGTTGTTCCCCCTCAGGATACACTTGCATGTTGTGCACAGTACTTCCCTAACTACTTCTCACAAATTATTTACACCAGCTATAGGGATTCATATTGCACTCTAACTGTAGATTACAGCTAGGCCTCTATTTCTAACCTTGTAATCCTCTTAAATGTTTTGCAAGGAATGGAGTGAAGGGAGTAAAAAATATTGATTTATGAGGTATGGTAAACTAGCAGGCTAATATTGAGTTGCCTCCTCTCTTCCTTGAAAGCTCAAGGCTGCATTCTCAGAGGATTTATAGTGAATGACTTCAGAAAAACAGAGGCTGCTCCAGTCGCTGATGGTGAACCAGTAGCTACATGTACCTATTTTACATCAGTGGCTCCTTGTCATGGTAGAAAAAATAGAGGTTTTCTGTTCTAAGGATGAAGGAACAAATCTGAACTGTGCTTCCTGTTGGAATTTGCTGGGAAAGGGGAGAAAGAAGGTGGGAAGAAACAGCAAAAATAATTGAACAGTTTGCTACCTAAACCTAACCTTGTCCCTTTGCCCATGCCTACATCTGACACTGTTTTCTAGGCAATCTTAGGACATTACATTTTAGCCTGTTTGTCCCTTACACATAATTCATAGCGCATCTTCAGGACTGGGATATTAAGGAATAAACCTCCCTGCCCTGTATAAAAGCCTGGGGAGCCTGCATGTAAAGAGGAGCAGAGGAATCCTGGGATTGATAGTGTCACTCAGTAATTGAGTGACAATAAAATGGTCAATGAAATACAAAATACTGCTCAATGGGAAAAGTAATCATATCTATGCAGACACAAATATGATTGCAAAATTTGTTATGATCGGAGGGATCACAAAATTGCTATGATGGTTCTTTGAAGAGAGCTTGATGCCCAGTAATCCCAGAGAGGCAAAATGTGATATTAGAAGTTGTTAGGGAAGGAAGGTAGAATGAAACAGAAAACATCATTAAGGCAGCATATAAATCACTAGGATGTTTATATTTTTTAGTAATACAGTACATTCTAATAGTTTCATCTGAAAAAGGCCACGCAGAAATAGAAAAGTAGGAAGGAATGTGACAAGGATGAGCGACAGTGCAGAACAGCTCTGATTTTAAGGGAGATTAAACAGAATAACACTTCCAATTTGGAAAAGCTGTGATATGGTACAAGTATATACAATCAGGAGTGATGATCATTCATTAGGTCTGAAAGAGAGAAAGAAGCTGTCAAGTGATATTTTTCAAGCAGCAGATTTAAAACAAGTGAAGAACTTTTTTAACATGATTGCAATTAAAATTGGAACTCATTGCCACAGAATATTATGAAGAACAAAGGTAGAAATGGATTCAGACAAACTTACAAAAAAATAAAAAATCCCTCTGGGGCTGTTAAATACAAATACCTGAAGCCATGCCTGATGTAAGAAATCCTTAAACCAGTAATTATCAGATACTTATAGCATTTGAACTTGTCTTGTTCTTGCATAACTTCCTCAAGCATCCAGTGTCCGCTGCTGTTCCCTCTCAGACAGTGCACTGTTTCAGATCTTGCACTGTAGTCCTTTCAGGTGCTCTTCTGTCATTGTCTGATAAATGAAATGCCAGTGTTCAGAAGGAAAGAAGGCCACCTGTAGAGCCTGTTTTGGGGACTCAGCTGGGCTATAAAATGGACAAATTCCTGTGTTTTTCTAATTGTTGCCTGCAGAGCTTATGAAGGTAACTGAAGCTTTTCAGAGCTTCTGAAACTAACATTTCTGTGCTTAGAAATTATCTGCATGCTTGTGAAGCAGAGAGAATGAGTGTGTGCAGCATCTGCGTGACCTCCTCTCCTACATGTGTCTTATCAATGTGCTTCCATTGCAACCTCCATCCCACAGGTATACTCAGGGAACTCTTCATACACCCAATTTGATCCTTGCTTTCAGCAAACATTGCTCTAAAATATGCCAGCAGCAAAGATTTATTTCTTGTGAGGCACCAGTGACCAGATGGAAATTAAAATTTGTCATTCAACTGAACTTTTGGCTGTATTGTTCTGAAAACAGTTCAGGAAAATACTCTTCTGACTATAAGCAACGAAATACGGAAAAATATAAAGATTTAGATATATACCTCACCAAAATTTCCAAATATCGCTAAATTAATAATATTTTGTTCTATTTTAAGTTCTGTCACATTTTTTGCCTTTTTTATTTACCAATTAAAGCGACAAGTTTTGACTAACCAGACAAAAATTTTTCTGAATTTTTGTTTTCCCTTAATAATTTTCTAATTTTTCTGAACAGGAACTTGCAATGCTGCATTTCTGGAAGATTTGTCATTGATGTGTGAGTCCAGAGATGTGACTGACTATGAAATTGTATCCTTTACAAATACTAGTAGTTTCTCCTTAATCTTTAGAAGACTAGAAAAGCACTGAGGAATTGCTCTCATAAAGCCAGTATACTCTAGTCCCTCTGCAGATCAAGACAAGGCTGTAGAAGAATGTTAGTCTGTACCTTGCAGACCAAAATTAGATTTTCCACATGGTACTATCTGACAATTACTTTTCTATTCTGCTCATTATAATTTAAGGAAAGCACACTCCTGGTCTAAGGCTTCAAAAGGTTTCTCCTCTCTGCTATCTCTGCTTTGGTGGGTTTTTATAGTCATTCTATGGTAGGAATGCCCTTAACTGCAGATAGTATCCATCTAGTGTCCATCTTCTACATAAGAAGTAACAATTTGTTTTTTTCAAAATTAAATTTTGGTACAAAAGAATCTAATTTCTAGATAATATTACTTTAGGAAAGGAAGATTTCCCTAAAATGTAATTTCAGGGATTTTTGGTTGTTTGAAGTGGACAATATAGAAAACCAGACAACTTCTCTATTTCCTTTTTTGGTAGCCCTTGGGAAATGGGAAATTTAAAAACAAGAAACGAGGAAGTAACATCTTACCATTTAAAACTAATTTGTTTCACACTGGTAAGCAGAACTTTTGCTATTACATGTTTATTCACTTCAAAGCATGACTATGCTACTTCATCTCCAAAGAACGATTTTAGCACTCTACTCTTTTAACACAGTTAAGCTGGAAGGCAGTCAAGGGATGTGAGGAAGTCATTTGTTGTACATTTAATGGTGTGAAGTATCCACCAGGGAAAACTTAAAAGATTTTTCTGTTTCCTCACAAAAGTGTCCATGAGTGAAATTCCAATTTCCTGAGTAGTTCTCTGATTAGCTTTTCACAAGTCTGTCCTGTGTCAGACAATTTGCAAGAAAACAAAGATCAGGCTTTTGTTGATATTCATGAATATTACACCTTTATCGTCATCCCATTGGTGACGTCTCCTGGATTTGCTGTGGGGGAAGCTTCACAACTGCTGAGCTTATCTTCAGGCACCAGTCCTGTGGTGCTCTGTAACTGCTCAAGGCTGGAGCTAATCTGCTGCTTAACTCTGTTCCTATGGGGATGTTGAGCACTGCAGCAGCTTAGCTCCAGCTCTGTGGAGCTCAGGCACTCTGTGGGCCATGAGCTGCTACGTATCTAAACCATCACTTGCCCACTGGTTTCTTGGACCTCCATCACACAGGAGTTCACCCTAGCAGACTCTTCTGTGGCCCAGGGTTAAAATGAAGAGTGTCTTTCCAGAAATCCCCGTCTAGTTCCTCCTTAGAAAATAAATGCAAAGCTCAACAAAGCGCTGTTTAGGGAAGCTTTGAGGGGATGCTGTGCTAGAGCTGCACTACACAATTCTCCACACACTGAAGAGTTCAATTAATAACACAATGCTCCTTTAAGCAGTATAACCTCCTTATTTTTTGAGAGAATTCCTGGAACTGGGGGTGCAGATAGATTTACCTGTAACCTGCACTGAATTGGGTATTGTATACTAGAGCTGACCTTCTGTTCTGAAGCTGGTTTAGTAATTTTCTTTCTGTTAAATAGAGAAAAGCTTCCAAAGAACCCCTTGAGTCCTTCATGAGACTTTTGTGAGTTACTACTTGTCTTCATAGTACCATATCTCTCTTTGTCATGAAGTCAGTCTTATCCTTAGTTTTGCTTAAATGCTTTCTTTTCATAAATACAACGTTCAACACCAAAAAAAGAGAAGTGTTTTGATTATTACTAAAATAAAGTTCCTAGGATAAGTGGCTTTTAATGAAATTTATATTTTATTGCTGTGAGCAGTGTTTAACCATGACAAAAATGTCATGTGAACCCTTCTACTTATAAAAAGTATTTATATCACCACCACAGATATCATGTTCAAGAAAAACAAATACGTGGGATTTTTTTCTTGTTCAGGCAGTAGAAAAAGATACATGGATTTGCATGCTCAAGAGGTTTCTGTGTGTTGTAATGTCAAAGAAGTTATTCCTGTATCCACCTGAAAAATATGTTCTAAACAAAAGTCCACAGATTCAAAATTAATGCTAAGACATTAAGGCAAAACTAACAGTTTATTCAGTGCTTTTAGAGATTTCTTCTACAGATGTAAGTAGAATTTATTTCAGCATTTAGAAAGAGCAGTATGTACTAAAGTGGGAGAGAGTTGGGTTTGCTATGGCTATTACTTTAACACATTTTCTGATTAATTCATTAATGCGTCAGCCCTCAAATATGAAATGACACTTCACTGCAGTAGTCTGAGAAAATCCTGATAATACTTTAATCTACAATATTTTCAGCAAAATGCTTAAGGTTTTCAGCAAAAATGTTTACCCAGTGGAGTTATCTTTTCAAGAAATCGCACTAAGTCTGCCTTGTAGCACGTCATACAGAACGAAATTCAATATTTTGGTCAATAACTTGGCAGCAACATAAAAATGTATGATTTTCCACACCAGGTCAGTTCAAATCCAGTCTCCTGTGTGAAACCATCCCACACAGGACGTGAAAGGAAAGTTTATATGAAGAAGGCAGGCGCAGTGACATTGTCCTCAGCTTGTAGTACTCAAAAGCTTTACCGATTTTGGAACCAAGAAAATGATATTTTATATTGTCTCTCAAAGAGCGCCAATATCATAAGAGAGACAAAGACAGTAGGGTGATACCTTTTTTCTTTAAGATGTTGAGTCTTAAGGTGTTGTGGTTTGTCCTGAAACACAGTGGTTCTCCGCTTGCTAGAGGACTTTTTTCTTTTTTATCAAAGGAGAAGACTGTTTAGTTTGCATGAATCAGATGAGCACAGAGAATTGTGCTTCTATCAACCCAAATAAAATGCCATGCCACGAAAAAGCAGTTGAGAATTATTTTTATCCACCCCCATCCTACCTGTCTACCTCTGAGATCATTTTCTGGTGTACTGCAGGGTTGGTGTGTTATCACTCTGGAGATTCTCAAGGAAGAGTGAAATTCCTCAGGAGAAAGATAATGGTCACCATAACTGCAATGTTTATGGCTGTTTCTCAGATTCAGGAGCATCAGAGAGCTGTGTGTGAGGTAAGTGATGCAGTCCAGTGTCACTGGGGAGCCATATGACATCGCAATGACTTCTGAAAAGTCCCCCTGGGCTAGCTGTTAGCTCCCTAACAAAATAAGGCTACTACTCAACAGCACCTAAGGGTCTCCTTTTCTATTGAAATGCCGAAAGAGAAAACAAAGAAGTGAAGGACCTCCAATCTGTAGTTTATAATGTTTGTTTATCTCTAACACAAGATAGCTGTACTAAAGGGAAAGAATAAAGAAGCTAGGGATACTGTGAAAATCAGAGAGGCAAAAAGGGAGATTGTGGCAAGCACTGAGCCAGAGGCTGTAATCAATTAGCTGGTTGCTGAACTTCAGTCCCCTACATTACCTCTGCCAGCAGCAGTGAAAGATGTACAGCTGAAAATTCCCCCTCACAAAACCACGAAGCCTGTGGAACTCTAGTCATAAATACTTTAAAAGGAAAGGATCTGCTCTAGTATATATCCCATCACCTTGATAATCAGCAGCCTTTCAGTAGTATCCACTTTATAAATAGAAGATCCTTGGAATAGAGAGATGTGAATGCAGATGTCTGACGTAATAAAGCTCAAACTAATCTCCAGTATTTTATTAAGAAATCATTAGACTGAACTGCTTCAGGTGAAATCTTTCTCCATTGAAGTTAGCAGCAAAATTCCCTCTGACTTCAGACAACAAGAAATAAAACCTTTTCAAGACAGTTATTAAGATGCAGAACAGCTAAAAGGTAAGGAATTAATTTTGATTAAATGGAAATCTATATCTATCTCACAAGTATTACCAGAGAAGAAATTTTATTGATTTTTACCTAATTTGTTATATTTACTGATATGAATTAAACTAAGAACCAGCCTTTGAGGGTCCTTTTTTATTTTCTGGAAATATCCACCTATGATTTTTTTTAAATTGTACTTTGGAAAAGGTGATTTGAAGAACAAAAAGATAATCTTCTTACAATAACCTAGTAAGTAACTCAACATTTACTCTGGCAAACTGAAAAATTCTACTTAGAATGTTGCAATGAGAAGTGCTTGGGAAGTGTCTTTTGGCAAGTGTGTCTGACTCATAATTAGAGTTTAGAGAGATACTCTCTAAATGGTCTCAGTGAGTTATCCCAGTGCTGGCTGGGCCTAGTTCGACTACCAAAGGATGTTGTCTGTGTTATGAATTCAATCTGATAGGTTGCTGTCTTTTTGCTATATTTATATGACTCTTTAAAATAATTTTTTAAAAATTTAAAAAAGAGAGCATTGTCAAACGAGACAGGTAAACAACAGAGTGTCAACATAAATACTCTACCACTTTGTGATCAAATGGCAAAATTATACCAATGTCAGGATTGGAGGACAGCGAGGCGTTTTATCTTTGAGTACGTCCTTTGGGAAAAGATGTGAACTGCCCACAAAGTCCTTGCAATGACCTGGTGACAGTCATGAATGTAGATGGCAAAAAGCTCAACTAAAAGATGTATTTCTTTCCTTGTTGTAATGACTAGGGAAGAACTGGTCAAGAATATCAGGGTAAAAGGTACAGGTGAATGAGAAAAGCCATGCAAAAATACTTCATGAGACATATGAAAGGAAAAGGAAAGAACAGCAAAATAAAAGCATCTGATTTCAGGAAAGTAGACTTCAGTAAACAAGAATTGTCTTGTAAGAAAACACTGAAATTCAAGAAATCTGGGAGTTACTTAAGGGAGCAATATTAAGGTTATACATCCAAACTAACCCAGAATAGACAGTATAAGTTTTGCTAAATTATGAGAAATAATGTTAAATTTTGACCTTTTCAGGCAGCCTCTGAAAAGGTGAAGCTGGGTCACTTCCTAAGGGTAGGGAAGCATTGCATAAATGTGATGCTGCAGAATCAAAAATTACAAAGGCACACGATAGATTTCAGTCTCAAAGGCCACGATGATGATAAAAATCATTCTTTCACCACATAAAAAAATAAGACAAAACCAAACTAAATATCAGTTAAAAAAAAACCCCAAAAAACCACTCAAGAGATGATTGACATGCTTTTTAATACTTTCTCTGAATCACTCCTATTTAAAAGGGTGAGAGGCAGTTCAATGTTATGGCAATAAGTAACAGTGGAGAAAAGACCCTTTTAGACCAAAGCTCTAACATATACTAAGTTATATGTTTTCAATTAGCTGTGATGCTGTGATACTTGAAGAATAAGGTGATGAAATATCAAAGATGATAGAAGCAGCTCTGAAACATCAAGCACAATAGGTGATGATCAAGAATGAATGCAATAGTGATCTTTGAAAGGAATGTGAAACAATTTAAGGAAATTAGATAAACTTCAGTTCCTGGAAGAATGATAGAACAAATAATCAAACTATTTGTAAGCATCTAAAGAAAACCCAAGGAAATTGTTCACTGTCAACATGGCTTTGTCGAAACAAAATTATATCAGAATAAATTTCCTTCTACGCGAGAGCAACTGTGGATAGAAAAGAAGCAGCAGATGTCACACATAGCTTTTAACACTGCCACTTAATATTCTCATAATTAAGCCAAGGAAGTCTGTTCCAAACAAAACTATAGAGAGTGGGCACAAAAAGACTTGAATCACTTTACCGATAAATCACTTACCAATAGTTCACTGTCAAATTGGAATGATTCTGTGAAGTAGTGTAGAGTTCAGGCTCTTTTATTTTCCTTCAAGACTGAGGAGAAGTAATTGACATGGTGCTTACTAAACCTGCAGGAAGAATCATAGGATTCAACAAATTGGTTGACTTTGCCAGATCTGTGACATTTGTACTCCTATTCACATATTTATCTCGAGTTCAAAGCAGTATTTCCTTGTATATATTAAGCATAGAAATAAGTATACTCACATTTTGGCTGTATTAAATGCACAGGGTCACAAAACCATATTGTGTTTCCTGTAAAATTTTTGTTACTTTCATATCTGTATTATCTTTCATTATAAATGTGACTTGTTTTAAAATTTCTCTCTAAAAATTGTCATAGCCCATAATAAAAATAAATTGAAGTAAGCTGTAATAATTTGAGCATTTTTGAAAAGTACTGAAAAGATTAATATTTCAGTGGGTTTTGATAATGAACAATGTCATTCTCAAAAAGACTATGAGTAGATTATTTTTAATCTTCCCTCCCCCATATTATTTGGCTAGATATGTGAATAACATTGTTCATTTTCCTTCCTGAATGAATTAGCAAAAATCTTCAGAATAAACTGAATCTTTAGAATAATGCTTCTCACTTTAATTAGTAGCATTCATAATTTGAAATGTTGTTTTTCACTTCCATCTTCATTATCTACTTAAAAGTTGCTGCTCCTATAAATATTTTTCAAATTGCATGGAGGAAGATAAAACATACAAGATTGCCAAGAAAAAAAAAAAAAAACATATTTTTTTTTGAAAGGCAGTTTCACTTTTGGAAACCAATTAGCATTTTATTTCTGTATTATTTTTCTGCTTTATAGCTTGCAAAGTTTGTATTGCCTGCCAATAGGTGGCACTAATAATTTCTGCATTTTCTCAGTGGTTGTTCTGCTGTCTTTCAACATTGATGGAGTTACATCCTAGTATATGTCCCATTTCCATTATATGTGTTTGGTTTTGACTTATATTTTATGTTTAACCAAAAATGAATTTTTGTATAAAAATACAGGTGCTGTAGATCCCAGCAAATATTAGATTTATGGGCACAGAACTGATACATTAATAAACGCTAAACAGACGATGTTTTTTGCCCGAGGGATCAAATATGAAAGTTCCCAATTAACCAAAGCTGGAAACTGCTGATGCGCAACATCTGAAGGGTACATTTAACATCAGAAATAAAATGGAAAGAGTATATAACTCCAATATAACATTCATTTTTCTCACTTTAATTTAATTTATTTCTTAGAGAAATATTTCAAGTGTTTTTAGAATAGCTGAAGTAAAAAGCATTTTTCAGTCGTGCAGTCTGAATCTTATGGTTATGATTGGCTACATATGTCTAGGACCAATTCTTGATTTTTGGGCACCTGCAATTATCTATCCTTTAACTGTGATCTCTGATTTCTTTATTACCCTCTGTTTCAGCTTTGGGGTGGCACCATTATACTGCAAGAAGTGAAAGGATAAAGCAAAGAAGAGCTGGTTGGCTGAGTTTTTCATGCAACTCCAAGAAGAGTCAAGACTCTTTTAGCTCAACAGAGACAAAGACATACACACAATGTTTTCAAAGCATAGAATGCAGTGAAAGCCAGATGCTACCGGCACAAGGTGCTTCTCTTCCTCTCCAGCTGAGTAAAACTCAGGTTATAACATGCTGTCAACATCACGTCAAGTTGTGCTAAGTTCTCGTGAGAGCCAGCCTTTGCAGATGTGCTGCACAAGGTCCTTTATCATGGTTTGTGCTGTGCTGCAGGCCCAAAATATACCTGTTGTGCTAACACACACAGCAAAACCCATTGTCACTTCAAAGCAGATCTCATTTCTGACCGCAAGGAGATGAAGCCAGTTATTTCAGTAACACAACTTTCAGATCTCAGATTTCATGATTTCTCAAAAAATTCAGTTGAGTCAGTTTTTGTCTTTTACACTGTACACTAAAAATCTGCTTTTTGGAAGATTCTTCCCACACCAGCTGTATTCTGACATCACTGCAGCACTGGCTGTGGTAAGCATACTGGGATAGGAAAGGGATGTCAGAGAGGAAACTGATATGCATGCACTGTCTTATCAGTGGTATCTGGCAATTAAAGGTATCTTACCCCACACCCAATGATTACAGAAATATAGATGTTTCTTCCATATTTCCCTGTGAGATGAGTGTATGCTTTGAAATTTCTGGGAGGAAAGGAAGGCAGCAATAAAGCTAGTACACAAACACCTTCTGTGAAAGCCAGAAAGCATCTACAGACCCTCTGCATTCTAGAGGCTTATTTCATCATCTATGAGGAGGGATAGAAAAACCCAGAAAGAGGAAGGAGAGAGGGAAACACAGAATAAGCACCAAAAAAAAAAAAAAAGCATGATAAAGCTGAGAAGTAAATATGAATTAAAAAATACTGTACAGAGCATCTCAACACTGGTGTGTTACTTCAATACAAATCATAGGCATTTTCCATGTGTTGTGAGATCAAATGAGTTATTGCCAATTAACATAAAGCTTCAGCCTGAGGCACTATCCAGGCATATGTTAAAACTACATCTATCCTGAAGACACAATTTATATGGAAAACCTCCTTGATTATTGGTAATAAGGTTTCACTCAAGGAGGGAACATGCTGTGAATCAGGAGAATTTTGCTGGAACTCTACAATACAGCTACTGCCTACAGAAATGGATAACTAATAAACCCCTCCAGCTCACTCTACTTGCTCAGTACCAATCTTTAAGTCAGTTCCCTAGGTTCCTCTGACTATGCCCAATAAACACAACATTTCTATTTTCTTCCCACCATGCTCTACTCCCAGGTACACACCAGCAGGCAACACCTGTGTTTACATGGGAATACAAAGGCAGGGTCCTCTCAGGCCCTAAGGTAAAACATTAATAGTCCCAGCCAAAAGTTTCCATAATTTCCCCCAACTACAATGGCTCCAGCTCTCTTGGTCTCTTCCCAGGGCCGCTCACTTTTCCTCCTGTGCTCTGCAATATCTGTAAAGAACATCATATTACAAGGTCATCTCTGGGGCTGTTGGTTTCAAAGTTCTCAGTGGAGAGGGTCATTGAGGAGGGTCCCCTCTGTTAAGCATGTACTTGTTCCCACAACCAGAACAGTTCCCCCTTCCTTCTTATTTATTTTTTTTTATCATTACCCTTCACTCTGCTGATTTATACTTTATATATCCTCTAAACACCTCTCAGTGTGTAATTTGGTTGCTCTTGGAGGGGAAGAAGTGCCCATGAATGGAAAATTCTACTTTCTGCTCTTTCCAGCAGACAGTAGCAGAGAATATTCATCTCTGGAGACTTATTTTTATTTATCCATCTCAGTTCACCACTACCATGCCTGTACCTTCACTTGTATTTTTCATTTTGAGTACTTCATATCTGTGCTGTTAACTGTAGATCACAATCTTATATGGTTTTATCCCTCTAATGCCCTGATGAACTGGGAAATGTCCCTATACTGAATTTATAGGCAACACATTAAGCATCAATACATTTTGAGCTCAGGCTTGTGAAAAAGCCATTCATCATAAGTGTGCCAGTTCTCTATAGGCATATGCAAAGTTTGTCCCAAATGCAGGATAACTCAGATATCTCTGGTTTTTCCTGGGATGGTTCTGTGACACGCTTAAAAATAACAGAAAGAAATTAAATATTACCTTCTTTTACTATATACTAAGTTAAGGTTAAATATCTAGCCATTTCTGTTGACTTATTTGTTATAACGTTTTACCCTGATTTTTCACTAATTGTCTCAAATTTACAGTGAAGAGTGTAGCAAATCAAGAAATGGAATCTTATTTATTTTTCTTTTATCTTAGGCTGACTGATGAAATATCCTTACCTTCATTTCTTTTAGTATTTTTGGATGTGATGCTTTATTTAATATAACATCTTTCATGCTTAAGCATCTCAGAGAGTATTTAACAAAGAAATGACACCACATCTGCTGCAGTGTAGTTCAAGGTGTGTAGGGTTGAAAGGGCAGAGAGGAAAGCATGTTTCAAAAGGACAGCATGGGAAAAAGAGGGATGCATTATCTATCATTTTTACTTCAAAATCTTGTGTTTCAGAAGCATGAAGTGCAGAAAATTACACATAAACTCAGCTATCAGTGTTGATATAAGAGATTCTGTTGTGACAACAGTGGAGTAAATATCAGCATACGTATATTCATGAATATAAAATTTGATATGCAGCAAATGTCTGTTTAGGAACAAAACTAATGTAATAACAGATTTTGGAAATATTGGTTGACATGTTTGGCAATGCACTGTCAAGATGAATTAGATCCCACCTTTGTTCACAGAATGATGCTGTCGCAAACGACGAGAAAAAACTGTCTTGCTCTGTTACAGACTGCAGCCCATTGTCTGTGCCTCCAGGGTGGCAAATGAATGGCCCAGGCACAAAGTAGTATGTAATGTCAAAGGTGAACTGACACTCTGAGCAATGCAATTAAAAAGGATTGTTTATTATTGGTCCAAAACACCACAAAATAAATCATCCCCTCTTGGCTAGGTTTCGGACTCTCCACTCTGAGTAACATCTCAGCACACATATCTGTGCCATGGCTGCATCTATTTATAATTGGCTAGGTTTCGGACTCTCCACTCTGAGTAACGTCTCAGCACACATCTGTGCCATGGCTGCATCTATTTATAGTCAGCTTTATATTTTCTGTAGTATCAGTTTGGGCCCACCACTTTACAGTCTTCATTATGTTTAACACCACAATATCACACAAAAAAAGAAAAAAAAAGAAAGTGGCAGTCATTTTGACCCTGGGACAGAAAGATAAAGAGTGAGATTCTAGAAAAAAACTTGAATATTGTGATTCTCAGTACAATAAAGCACACAATAAGCAACTGCATAACCTAAGTTTAAGCACTGTTCTTTAGATTTAAAAAAACAAAGCAAAACAAACTAACAAAAAACCCCGAAAAAAGGAAAACCAAAAAATCAAAAAACCCCAAAACAAAGAAAAAAAAAGCAAGGAAAAATCTAAGCCTGGGAAAATGTAGTGACACACCTCTCTCTGTACAGCAGATGAGAAGAGTTTGGGAATTGAAAATGGGATTTAAAACTATGATATAAATCTTTTAGTCAGAATAGGTGTGATGGAAGTTGAAGCACACCTGAAATTCTGTCCCTCCTGAGGAATTCCAGCATTTATCTCATGGTGTGCTAAGATACACCCATGAAGTTCAGTCAATGGGTCATACACAGATTTTTTATTTTGGTGGAAATTCACAAAGGAAAATTTAAACTCCCAAAGAGCCTAATTAATTATGAGACTTGCTTCTTGACAAAAATGACTAATTTATCAGTACATCCTTGCTCAGAAAAATTATAGGTAACCAGGGGCAGAATTTCTTGTTTAGCTGAAACATGAAGGTTGGGAATTTGGAATTGTTTTGATACAGGGCGTTTTGTTATGCTAGCTTCATGCTGAAGTTTTAATAATAGTATAACCACAGTAATTACATAGCAACTGCTAATGTGAACATAATACATATAATGAAGAGATTTGTATAGCCTGTAGAAATTAGATGCCAAGGGTGGGCCTCGTCTCATCTAACTTTAGAGCTCTAAAATGTTCACGTCTGTCTTCAAGTTGGTCATCCTTAGACTTTTCAAAAGAGGGAAACAGGTACTCCTTGACATACAGCTCACCTGTTTCAAATTTCTGCTTTGAGAAAGTGTGAACTGTGCCCCAAAAGTCCATCATCTCTTTCTGGAGAGACGAGGGTTTATCTGGGATGTAGATGTGCATGCTATAGGCATTTACATTTGGCCAAAATGCGGTCTACCCACATTGCATTATCTGAGGTTATTAGGAAATGCTTCGTAAAAAATCCAAACACGTAAGAGCAGTAAGTATTTAAGACTTTATTCCTTGGAACACTCCTCTAGGCAATATTTATAGTTACTGTGCTGTCAGTCCCCTGGCAGCACAAGGTTATGAGAAAGGAAGTGAAGCACAGAACAGCCTGTGGAGAACAAAATTTTAGTAGAGCTGTTTTTTTTTTTTTCTTAACAAGTGATTCAGAATTTATTGTCCCAGAATCTGAAACCCTTATGATCATTTTAGACTGGTTTGGTTAGACTTGAAGCTCATGAAAACTTTCATTTCTGTTCAAGGAAATCTAAATCTAATGCCAGTCATGAAAGGTCTTTACAGAGGTGGGATTTGGGAAAATTTCCTCTTATTACCACAAATTAAAATTATGTTCAAGGTTCTGAATGAAAAGACAACTGCTTTTTCCTAAAACAGTGCCACCAGGGCATGAATGATGTTATCTTCTCCAGGACAACTTAATGGATTTTTTTTTTTTTTAATATAATTGTTTTATCAGCTGTAATATTTTTCCTTTCTAACTCAGGTCTACAGTGAAAGCTGAGTTCTGGACACGATGCGCAACCTGTGTATGTAAATGACAGCGGATCAATAATGTTCTTATTTTCTCTTTCAAAGCTGAACATATTTAAAAAAAAATGTAGAAAATATCCTAAAATATTGTCAGACATAAACAACGTTAAAGTTGTTGCAATTAAAGTCTTGTTTAGGGCTAGATCCTCCAGATGTTATAATTAGTTCTGTGAAATAGCCTAGCCTGGGAATTGTCTCTATTGACCTTCCTCTTCAGGACAAGTTATTGATTTGAACTATAATCAAAATTTAAAAAAAGAAGAAAAATTGTGATATCTGATATCAGATTACTATCGATAATGTCAGATACAAATATGACTGAACTCAGAATCTGTATTTTGCCAATAACATTGCTGGTACACTCTGCAGTAGCTCCAGCATCTGGAGCATTTTGAAATCTCTTGCTACCAAGCTTAAGAATTTGCAGACTTGAGGAGCATCTTTCAGATGGGGAGATCTGTGCATAGATTCAGTTCAGCCAATTTTATTTCAAACATATATCTTGGTTTTTTTCTTCTTGTTGTGAGACAAAGCTTTATAATTTGAGCCAAGCAATTCTAAACCAACTTAATTATTCTTAGAGACAGAATGTAGCAGAGTATAGCTGTATGTCAGCAACCATTTATCTGGGTTTGGTTTCATTATTTTGACTTTTGCATACAACTGATGAGAGTTCAAAACTTTTCTATCAGCTGCTGCCTTCCTTTATGTGCCACAAGGAATGTCTTTAAATGCAACAGGAAACAGTGAAGCAAATTGAAGCTTGTTATGAGCCAAATCACAGCTCTGTTCAACATCATCAACAACAATAAAAGTGTCTGAGAAAGATGCTTATTTAAGGATCCATGATGGTTTAGTGATTAGAAGAGTACTCACTTAGGAAGTGGAAAACCTCCTCTAGTCTGTAGGGCTCTCTTACCACAGCTCTCAC
>NW_008237230.1:73265-73891 GCF_000691975.1 Corvus brachyrhynchos | reverse complement strand
TAGGTTTTCAAAACTATGTATTATATTTGCCTCGGTTTGGGACGGAACTGCACCCGTAATTTGTTTCTTGGTCTAGTTTTGGACAGATTACCTTGTTTTTGTAGATGTTATCGGCTCATGAAATTCCAGTCCGACTTCCGTCCAGCAGTTCACGGCTCCTCCTCCCCCCGTCGACCGAAGTTAGGGGATCCTGGAGTTTCAAAGCCAACCCCGGGGTGTTCTTTTCGTCCGTTTCTGGTTGCGCGCTGCTGTCCAAAAGGTTTTGGGTTGTTTCATTCCAATGAGGCCAAACACGGAGCACCAATTGACACTTTACCGTGCCGTAAATCGAGTCTCTCCTGATGGGAGAGAATTTGCTGAAAGTCCTTGCAAGGAGTTTGAGAGATAAACCGAGATGTTTCCTTGAGTTTCAATGCTTCCAGATAGCTGTTTATTAAGTCTTATCAGAGGAACAGAGCCACTAGCATGACCCAGGTATAGCATAGAAGACAGAAAAGTAGGAGTGAGAATAATTATCAAGATTTACACAGCCTTTTAAAGATATTTTAATCAATAGTTACTAAAAACGTACATTATTTTCACTTTTCTACCAATTTTTCAGTAACACGACTAGGAACTGCGGAATT
>NW_008237230.1:70518-72423 GCF_000691975.1 Corvus brachyrhynchos | reverse complement strand
GGGGCCAACACAGCCGGAGCCGACCATGCGGTGCCGGCAGGGACCACGCGGCCAGCAGCGAGAGACATGGCAAGCAATTCCCCGATGCAGAGCACAGAAGAGATCAACCTCTCAACTGCAACTTACAGACGCCAACTTTCTTCCAAGTCAGAGAAAAAGGAAAAGTGAGGACATGTGAGGAAAATCAACATGGTGGCACCAAGGTCAGTGAAAAAAAGAAGAGGGAGGAGGTGCTCCAAGCACCGGAGCTGAGATTCTCCTGCAAGCCATGGTGAGGACTATAATACAACTGACTGTTTCCCTATAATTCATGAGGTGCATGGGGAGGTGCAGAGATCCACACGTAGCCTGTGAAGAAGAGTACTCACGCTGGAGCGCGTGGATACTGAAAAGCTGTAATCTAGTGAGGAATTCAGAGAGCGATGACCCTTGCTTTTAGAGATAGAGGAAGAGAGCCTTCGCTTCCAAACTAGAACAGCTCATCCTTAAAAGACTAAACCCCATGAACTAAAATGACCCACACTAGGCAGCTGTGGGAAGACTGCTTGGCCCGTGGGAAGGACTCACACTGCAGTAGGCTCAGGCGGGAGTGCTGCTTGTGGAGGTTAAAACCACCCTAGAAAAGTTCGCAGAGAGCTATCTCCCATGGGAAGGATCCTACGGCACAGCAGGAGAAACTTTTTTCCTTGAGCATAGTGAAGAAAGATTTTTTAGAAGTGAAATACTGACCAAAACCCCATGTTTTGTTTCCTTGTGCCGTCAGTGGAAAGAGGGAGGGACTGGGAAAGGAAGGTGTTCTGAATATTTGCTTTGGTTCTCATTACCCTTTCTACTTTTAATTCTGTTAATAATAAATCTTCTTTATACTGGTAGTTTTGAACCTGTTTTGCCTTAAAGTGGTTTTTTTTTCAATAATCCTTAACTCATGAAAATGAAGTTTTCAATTCCCCCTCCTCTGCTCAGCTATAGCTGAGGAAAATAAAAATTGTTTTTTCATGGGTGCCTGGCACTTAGCCAGCATCAAACCGCGACAGTTAGAAACCACAGAAGTGCCTGACAATGGTCACATAGAAAATAGGGCTTGTCCCTCAATAAAGATAGTGGGATCAGTAGCCCAACTGAAGTGCATCTCCATCAATGAACGCAGCATGGGCAACAAACAGGAGGAATATTACCGCAACCCTAGGGTATATCACCGTGCCCCGCAGCCGTAGGGAGGAGGAGGAGAGAAGATCCAGCAGGCAGGAATTGTGCAGCAAGATTGATTTATTTAATTATTTAACAAACTCTTTTATAGACTTTTTTCTTTATAGTCTAATTGGACAAAGGACCAGCCACCCCTTGGGGGTGATTGGCCAAAATCCTAAAACATCCATTGTCAAAATATTTTCTACTGTGCCATAAACAAGACTTTCCAAGGTTGCAGGTGTTTGGTTGTTTACATTCCCTGCTACCTCTTCTGTGAGAGAGAAAAGTCTCTCACGGGCTTAGAAAATAACAAGGAAATCCTTGCTAGCAGCATTTTTGTATCCACAATTCCCCCATTTTGTTTGATAAGATAACAACTCTACTATTAATCCTAAATAGAAATCTACATCAGTTATTAATTCTAAATATGTCCTTAAGGCTTTAACTATCTGACTCCATAACAAGAAGTTTGAAGTTCAGTCTCTGCTTGTGGAAGGACCATCCCAGTCTCTGCTTGTAGAA
Organism: Corvus brachyrhynchos; assembly: GCF_000691975.1. Classification (NCBI taxonomy): domain Eukaryota; kingdom Metazoa; phylum Chordata; class Aves; order Passeriformes; family Corvidae; genus Corvus; species Corvus brachyrhynchos. The sequence continues at coordinate 70,713 of NW_008237230.1, read as the reverse complement.
GGACCATCTGCCTGATGGTTGACATCCTGGTCATCATCAGAAGAGTCATTAGGCTGATGATCTACATTCTGGTCGCCATTTGGATGGTTGGCGTTCTGGTCATCATTTGGAGGTTGCCTGTTCTGCCTCTGGTGCCGTAGGGCAGGGTGAACACATTTTGCAGGTAGCCACCGTACCCCAGTATCTGTAGTGAAG
>NW_008237230.1:67254-67486 GCF_000691975.1 Corvus brachyrhynchos | reverse complement strand
GCAGCGCCCCTGTCCCCATGCCCTTTGCAATAAACCACATGTTCCAAGATCTGACTTCAGAGATCTCTTGTCTCCGTCCGTCCTGACCGTCCGACCCACCCCAAAGCTCCTACAGTGGTCAATTTTGCCAACTGCAGTAAGTTATGGCTGGGCAAATGGTAAGTGATTTGCCCTGAAAAGTTTTTGCAGCACGCTTTGCAAAGGAGCACTGTGGATAAGGCTCCACTCAAAG
>NW_008237230.1:66668-67179 GCF_000691975.1 Corvus brachyrhynchos | reverse complement strand
CATTTGATTATCAGAGAAGCGACCAATTCAAACACTGTGGTCACAGTCCTTTTTGGCTGATGAGGCAAAAAGACCCATTCTAGGATATGCAAAGGATCAGGCCATTGTGCATTCCACTGGCCAATGATACCTATAGGATGGACGTCAGGAATAGTAATGAAAACAGTGATAGCAATGGAGGGATCCACTCGATAAACCTGAGGAGCGGAAACGGACCTCTTGCAGCACTCATCGCACTTCTGGAGTCAATTCCCGAGGTGAATTCAGATCGGGGTCCCCTTTTAATGTATTAAAAAGCGGGGAAATTTGCTTCGCAGTTAGACCTAAATAATGTCATAACCAATTGATGACACCCAGCAGCTTCTGAGCATCATTCAAGGTTTTAATCGAATCCGGGAATCGCACCTCTTGGCGCTGGATAGTTTGGTCCAAAATTTTCACTCCTAAATATTTCCAAGGAGGATGCTGTTGAACTTTCTCCGGAGCTACCTCTAATCCATAGGCATGCAGA
>NW_008237230.1:61897-63438 GCF_000691975.1 Corvus brachyrhynchos | reverse complement strand
AGATTGATTTATTTAATTATTTTACAAACTCTTTTATAGACTTTTTTCTTCATAGTCTAATTGGACAAAGGACCAGCCACCCCTTGGGGGTGATTGGCCAAAATCCTAAAACATCCATTGTCAAAATATTTTTCTACTGTACTATACACAAGACTGCTCAAGGCTGCAGGTATTTGGTTGTTTACATAAATCTGCTACCTCTTCTGTGAGAGTGAAAAGTCTCTCATGGACTTAGAAAATAGCAAGAAAATCCTTGCTAGCAGCATTTTTGTATCCACAAAACATCAGTGACCAAAGGACATGGTTCTTATGTCTATAAAACCACACAAATTATCACAGAGTCAGAAGTCTCTTACACACTCCTTGGGAACATGCGAGACAATTTCTTCTTGAAGCTTGGATACAACTTTGTGGTTACTTTTTCGGAAATTGAGGGAAAGGATTTTGATGTGTGCCCCTTCAACAGTTTGGTGGTGAGAAATATTTGATCCTTAGTTATACTATTTCTTTGCTAGCTGTAAATTTAATGGTACCTTTAACCCTGCGTGTATAATATTAATATTCCCTTTTGTCTTATTCCTGTGTAGTAATAGTCTGTTTTAAGTCTTCTGTCTGTTAGTTTTGTGTCTATTAATAAATAATTCATTCTATAATAGACCGAATCAGCCATTGTTAAAGAACTTACGAATGACAGTGGGTCTTGGGGTGCTGGCCACCTCAATAATGCTACTGCCATCTGCCAGAGGCCTGGGCAAAAGGCAGGGACTTTTTTAAACCCACATCATCCATTCATAACAGTGGCCAAGAAGGCCAATAACATCCTGGCTTTATCAGAAATAGCGTGGCTGGCTGTAAGGACTTAAAGAGCACAGTTGCCTGTCTCGAACACTGTCAAGGCCACAGAAGGAACTTGCCATAAGATAAGCCACCACAGTGGGAACTTGAGATAAGCACAGAAGGGAGGAATTTGTGACAGGAAGGCACTAATTTCAGGCCTGGTGGAGGTGAGATCTGGTTAGCACATCGTGGTTAATGCATCCAGACAAAAATTCCCACTGTGGCAAACTGTGGGAAAGGAAGCAACTGCTGATACACATATCACCCCAAGTTATGGGAACAGCATCTGTCACCACCCCATGGATACCCGAAACTTGGACTGTATGAAGGTGGTATCCCCAGAAAAACAGCTCCAGGACCCCTATCACCAAGAAGCCCAGGGTGAAGAAGGACCAAAGCACAAGTCTTATGAGGAGAGGCTGAGATAGCTGGGGTTGTTTAGGCTTGGGGGAAACCTTATCGCTTTCTACAACTACATGAAAGGAGGTTGTAGAGAGGTGAGGGTAGGCCTCTTTTCCCAAGTGACGAATGACAGGATGTCTTGGTTTGAAAGACAGGTGTCTGCTAAGGAAGGCAGGAGCCTCCCTTGGAATGGAAAATGTAACCCCCTCCCCTCCGAATTATTATAATTTTGAAATTAAGGGGCTTTCAGGCAAAGATATGAGGAATAGGAATAACAGTTGTTTACTTTTATATATATATAT
>NW_008237230.1:51977-59390 GCF_000691975.1 Corvus brachyrhynchos | reverse complement strand
CGGCGGGAAGCCGGGGCGGTGCTCAGACGCCACCAGCGTGCAACGCGCCGAGTTCCGCAACTGTCCTTGGACCGTCCTAGACTGTAAAGTGGCTGTCCATCCTAGAAATCTGAAACGGTTCTGGGAACAGGTTAAAAGGTGTGCATTGCAGGATGGGGACTGGGAGTTGCTAGAAAGAATTGGGATGTCTGACGGGCAAATGGCACCTGAGCGACCTGCTACCTTGTCTCAGAGTAGAGGGCAGGCAGATCAAAGCGATGTAACAATGAAACAAAGTAGTGATGATACAGACGGAATTGTCCAGGCTTTCCCTGTGCAGAAAGCTCCTCCTAACTCTGGTCAGACTGACAAACATGAGTGTTTCACTTGGAAAGTGATTCGGGATTTGCAAACTAAGGTTGCTGAGCATGGATTAAGTTCTCCTGAGGTCATGCAGATTATTAGAGTGTTGAATACTGACCTGCTTTCTCCATTTGATATTAAGCATTTAGGTCAGACATTATTTCAACCTGTACAATATTCAGTTTTTGAAGCCAATTTGAGAAGGATGGCTGAGAAGGCTGTATCTGGGAATATGGAATTGCCTCAAACTGATCCCAGGCGTCTAGTTCCTGTGGATGCTTTTATGGGACTCAATAATTATTGGGACCCTGATGTTCAGGCTACCTGGCATCCTCAAATCCTGGAACAGATTCAAAAGGTTGGCATGGCAGCTCTCATAAAGAGCTTAGATACAGCTGCTCCTAAGACGAGATATGAGAAAATATCTCAGGGCCAGAAAGAGAACTTTTTATCTTTTGTGGAAAAGATTGCTGCAGTCTTGGAAAAGCAGGTTGAAGATGAGACCGTGAGGCAGCTGTTGTGCAGACAGCTAGCAAGAGATAATGCTAATGATGAGTGCAGAAGGATCATAGATGCCCTGCCTGGAGAATCCACAGTAACACGAATGGTTGACGCCTGTGCTAAGGTGAGATCTGGAGATCATAAATCTGCTTTACCAGCATTTGTAAGACCTCTTCAATTAAATTCTGGTGGATCAAAAAAGAGACCTAAGGTTGAGAGCATGCAGAAACAGCTTAAATGAAGGAGGAGAAACAAGGAGAACAGGAGAGCTGTTCAATGCAAAAGATGCGGTAGGCCAGGTCATTCTTCAGACTACTGCCAGTCTATCATGCCAATGGTTGACCTCTGATATGTTTAGGGAAATTGACCAGGAACGCAAAGGGGAGTCAAATATTTCCTCAGGGCATAGCTCCTCTGAGACAGGCCTACTCAGCCAGCTTAGAGCCGGCACCCAGGGATCGACCGGCGTGAATGTGCACGCCGTAGCAACAGTCAACTTAGAACATTGAAAAAAAAAAAAAAGGGGGAAGAATCTGAGTGCCAGGTGCTGGAAGGCCATGAGTCAGGTTCAGCCCAGCTGGTTGAACTAAGGGCTGTTGCCATGGCTCTTCAGCAGTTTTCTCAGGTTCCTTTGAATTTGGTCACTGATTCTGCCTACGTAGCAGACATAACTCAGCACTTAGATTGTTCGCTTTGGAAGGAAGTGAATAATGTGGCTCTGTTTTCACTATTGAAGGCCTTGTGGAGGGCAATTCAAGCTTGAGTGCATCCATATTACATTTTGCATATTCAAAGCCACACTAATTTGCCAGGTTTCATAACAGAAGGCAATGCTAGGGCTGACAGGCTAGCTAACCCTGCCTGGGTAGCACCTCAGCCTGACAAAATTACACAAGCTAAAGCATCGCACAATGTCTTTCATCAAAGCGCACACACTCTGCAGAAGCAGTTTCATTTAACGCCAACTGAGGCTTGGGACATTGTCAGCGCTTGTGCTGACTGTCACAGACTCGCTGCACCTTTGCCATTGGGGGTAAACCCCAGAGACCTACAGGCCTTGCAGCTTTGGCAGATGGATGTAACACACATTCCTGAATTTGGCAGATTTAAGTATGTGCATGTGTCTATTGACATGTTCTCATCAGCTATGTGGGCATCTGCTCATACTGGGGAGAAAGGCCGCGATGTCATCTCCCATTGGAAACTCGCTTTCTCAATCTTGTGTGTGCCTTCTGTGAAAACTGATAGACTGATAATTTCCCTGCCTATGTCTCTCAGAAGATGTGGCAGTTTCTGCACCTATGGGGTGTAGATCATACTTTGGGTATTCCACATTCTCCTACTGGCCAAGCCATTGTTGAACACACTCACGGTACTTTGAAGCGTGTTCTGGAGAAACAAAAAGGGAGAATGCATGGAGAAACACCACAGAGCCGACTGGAAAAAATGTTATATACAATTAATCACCTTACAGTGCCACCAAATTCAAATAATCCTGTTATTTTGAATCATTTTCTCTCTTTGCAGTCTGCAGGTGAGACGCACCTGCCTCGAGTGAAAGTCTGGGTAAGGACCTCCTCACTAAGAAGTGGGAAGGCCCGCATGAGCTCATTGCTTGGGGTCGTGGGTATGCTTGCGTTTCCACAGATACTGGGGTACCATGGTTACCTGCAAGATGCGTTTGCCCTGACCTGCAGCACCAGCAGCAGAACAGGCAACCTCCAAGGCAACCTTCAAATGATGACCAGAATGCAGATCATCCATTGAATGATCCCTCTGATGATGACCAAGATGTCGACCATCAGCCTGGTCCTTCTACAAGCAAAGACTGAATTTCAGAGACTGCATTTCAAGTTTCTTATGTTATGGAGTCAGAATGTTATGCAGAATGTTAGAGCCCTTAAGGCCATTCAGAATTAATGACTGGACGTATAGCTGGATTTGCTAGATGTATCTCCCATGGTATTGCTGGAGAATCTCTCTGCATGCTTTAAATTGGTGTCTGATTTAGATTCCATTTGGTAACTGGCCACTACCAAACAAACCCCTTATGCTGTGTTTGTTCTCCTTGCTGCAAAGGATCCCGCAGAGGATTACAAATGTGATCTTTTTGGTCTCAAACAAAAAGGGGGAATTGTGGATGCTAAAAAGCAGGAGCAGAGGAATTTTCCAGCTGCTGAAGCATTTTATGAAGTTTTCCTTTCTCATGCTTTAGCTGAGAAACAGTGAAAGACGGTTTTGTAAGCTAACTCTCTATCTTTCACCTGCAGTCTTGTTTTGGTTTACTGAAGAAAATATTTTGAAATAGGCGTCGTAGCATTCAGCCAATCACTCTGGGAGGTGTATGGTCAAGCAGCCAATAATGTAATTTCTCTATTATGAACCAAGTCATATAAACAAGGTGATAATTAATTAAATAATCCCATTTTCCTGGAATTCCATGTGGTGATTATTGCTGTCCCTTGGGACAACAGCGACAATGAAGAGTTAAACTTTAGCTAGGAGTTAGAAGCAATTTGTACTGATTGAACCAAAAGATATGTTAACAAAGAGTTAGAAATTTAGCCAAGAAGTATAGTGCTATTCAGTATTATGTACCTGTCTGAAACTTTGCTTATAGTAAATGAACTGTCATAAGGACAAAAGAAGATGATAGAATTATAGCTAGCACCTAGATTGCATGATCAAATACAGGGGGGAGGTATGGAAGGCTTGCCCACAATAGAAGGTAGAAAGTTCATGGTGATGAAGAGATCCCTGACTTCATCTTTCAAGACCACTGACTCAAATCAAGACCACAAATCAAGAAAAGAATTGTGCACGCACAAAGGACTAGTAACCTCATTTTAATAGGAAGCGGGAATGGGAGGTGCTGGAGATATGTATATGATTAATATGTAACACCTTGTGAAATAAATAGAGGGCAAATGACCGTGTAAGTGGCTGGCACGTCTCTAGGAGGCAACTCCCGTACCGCCCACCAGCATAATAAACATACCACTTCCTAACTTTAATTAGTTAGAGAGCTTTTGTCCGTGAATACCGGGTTTTTTAATGATTCAGCCAGCCTCATGCTCAGCGCCCTGGCCAGCCCAGGCAAAGTCTGAGTGCAGCCTCTGCAGCTACCTGGCACTGCCAGCCCAGAGTGTGGGGGTTTATGCTGCCTGCTGGGTGAGCATATGCTGCACCCTGTACTAATGCCCTAGGTTTTAACTTGTATAGTTTTCAAATCCTGTACTGCCTACTGTGTAACTCGGAAGTTTCGTGTGGCCTGTTAACTACTGTTCTCTCATGCTGGTTAGACATAACAAAGCCTCTCTAGGTTTGCTCTTCAAGGACACTTTGTTGTCCTAGGCCCCAAAATGTGTAAACTAGAAGCCTCTGAAGAGGAGGGGCAAACTTGGGGTAATTACATCATTAACTGAAGTTATAATTGGAGAATTAACCCTGATATGCAAATGGACCAAACTTATAAAAGTGTGAAGAACCCGTGACCCAGAGTCCATCTTGGGTGTAGCCTTTTTGACTGCCCAGGGTGTACCTTCGAAGGCCCTTCAAATAAATACCTACTTTATTCTCTTATTCTTGTCTGGCCTCTGTTTTCAGGTAGCCACTCCAAGGCATGAGTACTGCTTTTGTATAGAAGGATAAATGCTGCACTGGTCCAGGCAGGAAGACAAGAGGAGATGATGCTGGAGTCTGCATCCCTTGTTACCCCCCAGTGGTTCCCACCTTCCCAGCTGACTGGGCCCTGATGTGGGGCAAGGAGATGGGGGAAGGCTGGAGGGGCTGAGTATGCAGGCTCACACCACTCCCTGCAGCAGAGTGCTGTTGGAGGTGGGTAGGCAGAGGGTAGCAAAGCTCCATGAAGTAACCTCTTAACACAAGCCACTGTATTTCATTGCCCTGAAGCTCTCTGTTTGCAAAATCTGCTGTCCTCCCTGGGCTGCAAACCCATCTAGCATTGTCCTCACCTGCCATACCTCTAGCTGATAAAACTTATGAAGTCCAGCTCTGTACTAGTTTGAAAACATACCAGTGGGACACTCCAAGTCAGAACTACAATTTAATAGCGTAGTGGTTTGGAAAATTAAAATAAAAGCAGAAAACACTGACTTAAACTGATGGAGTCAGGATACAACCTGACACCCCATTGGTCACGGTGGTGGTAGCAGTCCAATTAAATGGTGGTTGCAGTCCTGTTGAAATGATAGATGTAGTTCTGTTGAAGCGGTGATCCTATAGAAGGGTCTGGTCTTCCTCTGAAAGTCCAGTGGTGGTTATGTAGCTCTTGTCCTCAGGGAATCCAGTAGGTAAGATGCCTGTGGTGTTCCAAACCTCAGATTATATCCAAGTAGGAATGTTTGGTTCCTCCCTCTGGGCAGAGCATCTCACAATGGGATGATGTAATTTTATGAGTCATTCAGTGAGGCCTTGATGGCCCATTAGCAGAAGATAGCATCCAGAGGGAGTTATCAGGGATGAGTCATGGAAGAGATAAAGAACAGTGCCCCACCTGTTTTTAACAGCTCACGAAGATGGTGATAGAATACATACTTTTGGTTACATCTAACATTGTAACCTAAGAAAAGCTCTCTCAGTTTTCTCCCCCAAATAATTTTTCTACCTCTTTGAGCCCTTCTCTGAACCGTGTCTGTTTTTTCCCCAATCTCTTCTAAGAGTATAACTGCCAAGATCAGGTACACCGCTGGGGCTGTTTTCTTCTCAGGGGTGCTGCTTGCTTTGCACCTGATGGCCCTGCATTGGGCAGGGGACAGTACATCCGGCCAAGATGGCTGTGTCACCCCACTGGCAGAATGCAACCTTTAGGACGGGTGCCCTGCACTGCCCTTTCTGCAAGTCTTGGCACTTGGCAGTGGGGTGCTCGCTGCAAGCCTGTACCTCTGCAGCTCCTACCAAATTTAGCTATCGCTAAGCTAATGATGAGCTAATGATACGAAGAATCTGGCTGAGATGCTAGGAATTGCTGTTGTGGTTTGACACTGGCCAAACGCCAGGCACCCATGAAAGTCGTTTGCTCACCTTCCCTTGCTCTCAGCTGGGCAGGGGAGAGGGAAAAAAAATTAACTGTCTTGGGGTGACTTTATGATATGTATCCCCTATCGCTGCTCTATGCCCAGACATGAGTCCTGTGCCTTTCTGCATCTTTAAAACTGAGTGAGAGAGAAAGAAAAAAAAAAAAGACAGACAAACTTTTCAAAGCCGTTTGTGCTCCAAGGTTACTCTATCTTCTCTGCGTACTGCTGTGGCGGCAAGAGTGGAGGCAAGCATCTTCCTGCTTTTCCCGGCTTTTGGCTCCTTTTCTTGGAAGAGAGAGATGGAGAGTTAAACTTCTTTGTTTTCCTGGGACTTTGGTTTCTTCTTCTTCTCTTCTGGACTGTTCAACAATACCAGAACACACCAGGAGACCCTACACTGTTGGCCCGGAGGGGGGCCCATGCCAAACTCCAGCTCCAAAGAGGGGAGAGAGAGAGACCACAGAAAGTACTTTAAAATCTTCCCAGGTTTCTCTCCACAGCGAGAGGTTTTATTATTTAGCATTATTGTTCTTTTCCCATGTGTTTGCTAAATAAATAGTTTTTTCCTTCACTTTCCTCTGAGGAAATTTTTTTTCCTGAACCTGGTGGGGGAGGGTGGCTGTAACCTGCCTTCTATCAGAGGATGTTCAAATTTGGACGTTCCTCCGAATTTGTCTCAAACCGGCACATTAACGAAGGGATCATGAGTTGAGATGAGGACTGGGAGAAAACACTCTAAGGGCAAAACAGGTTTAAATTTAAAGGTATAAAGCAAATTTATTATTAACAGAATCAGGGGAGGATAATGAGAAGTAAAATAAGCCTTTAAAACACCTTTTTTTCCCCCCCAGCCCCTCCCTCCTTCCCACAGCCAGCACAGGGAGACAGGGCATGGGGGTTTTGGTCAGTTTGTCACTCGAGATCTTCTTCTGTTCACTCAGGGAGAGGAGTCTTTCCTCTGCTATGCCGTGGGGTCCCTCCCACAGGCAAACAGTCTTCCCAAAACTGCTGTGGCGTGGGTCACTAGTCCCTGGGATGCAGTCTTTGAAGGATAGGCTGCTTTAGCTTGGAAGCAAGGGCCTTCTTTCTCTGTTTCTGGAAGCTGGGGCCCTCTCTCTCTATTCAGGTCTCCCACTGGATCACAGCTTTTCTCTCGCATCCACCAGCTCCGGCACGAGCACTTTTCCCACAGGCTGTGGGTGGATCTCTGCATCCCCCGTGGACTTCATGGATTACAGGGGGACAGCCTGCTTGACCATGGTCCTCACCACGGCTTGCAGAGTAAACTCAGCTCCGGCACTTGGAGCACCTCCTCCCCCTCTTTTTCCACTGACCTTGGTATCTCCATGTTGCTTTTCCTCACATGTCCTCACTTTCTCCTCTTCTCTGACTAGAAAAAAACTACTGCCGGTAGGTACCATTGCCAACAAGTTCCACCAATTCAAAGATTCCTGCAGGATTCCGCAGTGCCAAGAGGTTGATCTCGTCTGGGTTCCATGTCGGGGAGTCGTTCGCCATGTTTTTGCAGTTG
>NW_008237230.1:50264-51951 GCF_000691975.1 Corvus brachyrhynchos | reverse complement strand
GCCTCTCCTCATGTGGGGCACCAGGAAGGAGAAGTTGCCGCCACTGCCCCTGCCCTTCTGCCCACAGCGCGGCAAGGCTCACCATGGGTCATGCCGAGATGGCGGCAGCTATGGCCCATCTCCGCACGCTGCCCTGGGATGGTGGTGGCCACAGCACCTTGCCACCCCTGGGAAAAAACTGCATATGCACTGTTTTGATTTTCTTAAATATGTCATCACAGAGGTGTTACCAACCTCTCTAATTGGCTCAGTAGCATGGCCATCTTCAGAGCCATCAGAGATTGGCCCTGTCAGACATGGTGGAAGTTTCTAGCAGCTTCTTACAGAAGCCACTTCTGTGGCCCTCCCCCGGCACCAAAAACCCAGGCCGTGCCGTATCAACACAGCTGGCCATTCACCCTTGACCATAACATCCACCCGCTGTACTACTGTTGCTTTTGCAAGACCAAGGACAAAATAGTTCCTGGGAGCTGATCTTCCCCAAGTGGGGTGAGACAAGAGCAGAAATGGGGAAAGTGGGACGCTGAGACCAGTACTACCACAAGTCACCTGCTGGGCAGGGCTAACCCATGCAAATGCTGCATTTCCAAAAGAGATGTGAAGCCTGAACACCTGCTTCTCACTCTATCCCTGCATCTCTGCACTGGGTGCAGCCTGAGAACATTCACACGCTCCTTACTGGAACACAGCTGCTTCACCAAAAGGAGAGTTGTCTGAAAATTTGCCAGCACCTGTCACCTGTGCAGGTCCTGCACCATCTGGAAATTGTTCTGCAGAGGTTTGCTGTCATCTTTCCTCAGGCTCGTCACCAGCATTGACATCTAGGAGAGCAGTGTGATGTGTGCTGAAGAGGCCCCACTGTATAATAAATTACCAGAAAGTGAGAAGCAATATGCCTTGTTTAATTATGGATCCTGTCTTACTGTAGGAAAGCATTGGAGATGGAAGGTGGCTGTATGGAGTCCCCTCCAACAAGTTGTAGAAACTGCTGAAGAAGGTGAATCAAGTCAGCTTCCAGAGGTGAAAGCCATCCAGTTGGCCTTAGACATTGCTGAACGAGAAAAATGGTGAGTACTTTACCACTATACTGACTCATAGATGGTGGCAAATGCCCTATGAGGGTGGTTACAACAATGGAAGCAGAATAACTGGCAGTGCAGAGAGAAACCCATCTAGGCTGCATTTGGTGGGTAATGCAGGAGGATGTGGAAGTCTGGTGCGTGCCTCAAGGGGATTTGATTTTGGGTGAGAAGAGACAATGAATGAAATTCTATTATTCTAACTGCTATAGAACACTGCATACTATCACTTCTATGGAGGTTATATGTCCATCACAGCACTGGGTGCCCCACAGCACCAGTCTCTGCCACTTTGGATTTGGGGATGTGAACCCAACTCACTTTTGATTGCCATATTAATGAAGAATGAACTTTGATGAAACTGGACAAGCACAGCAGTGATGGAAACAGGACTGGCTTCAACAGGCAGCAGTCCACCACCATGCACCATCTTTCCTGCCCTGAAAGACTGTTATGATAGTGATGCCTTTTCCTGGTCTTAAAATCAAGAGTCATACACGATTAGAAGGGGAAAAGGGATTTTACCTTGGCATTTATTTTAAGGATCCTTAGGTGCACACGTCCAGGTCATATGGTCATATGCATCGAAATGCACACCGCAATGCCCC
>NW_008237230.1:46612-49385 GCF_000691975.1 Corvus brachyrhynchos | reverse complement strand
GCTGTTACTGCCATAGTTATTGTTGTTTGTTTGACTGGTTATATATATAATAGTAAAGAACTGTTATTCCTATTTCCCACATCTTTGCCTAAAAGCCCTTGATTTCAAAATTATAATAACTCGGAGGGAAAGGGGTTACATCTGCCATTCCAAGGGAGGCTTCTGCCTTCCGTAGCAGACACTTGTCTTTCAAACCAAGACACATATCTATCAAAAATTCCCCAATGAGAGGCTTGAATGAGCCCCCCTCCCCAAGGAGCCTTCTCCTGGATGGTTCTATCTTAGTTTACAGAATGTGTTCTGGAGAGGACCTTGGGGTCTGGGGCACACTGATCCCTAGCTATGAAGCTTCTAAAATGTTTAGTCTCTTAGCTTGACAAACAAGTCCAAGAATGTAGGCAAAAAGCACTAAGAATACAGAAGTTGTAAAAAAGGTATAACAGGGGTATAAAAGAAAAGGCAAAAAATCTTCATGGCATCAATAGATGGACCCCAAGGTCATGGATTTAAATTAACTCAATGGACTTTTATAGGGATGTTCCATTAGACTAAAGGAATGATATCTGTGTGTATATCTATCAAAAGACAGGAAAGGTGATAGGGTATTTGAAAGCATAGGACCTGCCATGACATAAATGGTATGGAATAAGGGATGGATAATGTCCTTGTTTTAGCTGGGATAGAGTAATTTTTTCTTAGTAGCTGGTACAGTGATTTGTTTTGGATTTAGTATGAGACTAATGTTGATAACACACTGAGGTTTTGGTTGTTGCTAAGTAGTGCTTACCCTAAATTAATGACTTGTCAGTCTCTCTGGTTCTGCCAGTGAGCAGGTGCACAAGAGGCTGGGAGGGAGCATAACCAGGACAGCTGACCTGAACTGGCCTAAAGGATATTCCATATCATAGAACATCATGTTCAGTATATAAACTGGGGGGAGTTGGCCAGGAGCTGCCGATTGCTGCTGCGGGATGGGCTGGGCATCGGTCAGTGGGTGGTGAATAATTATGTTGTGCATCACTTGTCTTTCTTGGGTTTTATTCCTCCCTCCCTCCCTCTCCTTTTCATTACTGTTATTATTAGTAGTATTATTATATTTTACTTTGTTTCAGTTATTAAGCTGTTCTTACCTCAAGCCACCACTTTTTCTGATTCTCCTCCCCATCCCACTGCTGGTGGGGAGGGACTGAGCATGTACTTAGAATGGTACTTAGAATCATAGAATATGCAGAGTTTGAAGGGACCCATCAGGATCAAGTCCAACTCCTGACCCTGCACAGGACACCTCAAGAATTCATAGTGGAGCAGGGGGAGAGTGTGAGGAGGAAGTAGTGGCAGAGACAAAGCAGGGGGAGAAGGTAGAGAAGTCAGGAGTGAAGCTGAGACAGGGAAGAAGGGAGGGGTGGGGTGAAGGTGTTTTTAGGCTTGTTCTTATTTCTCATTATCCTATTCTGATTTTGATTTGCAATAAATTAGTTTCCCTGAGTCGAGTCTGTTTTGCCCATGATGATAACTGGTAAATGATGTCCCTGTCCTTATCCCAACCCATGAGCTTTTCATCATATTTTCTCCCTCATCCTGGTAATGGAGAGGGTGTTATAGAGTGGGTTGGTAGGCACCTTCTGACCAGTCAAGGTCAACCCACCAGAGACCTGTCCTGAGAGATGGTGTTTTTATTATTTGTAAATTTACTTTTTCTCCCTTACAGTTCCTGACAAACTATATGATAATCATACATTTCTTCATTATCAACATCTGTGGATTTATCTCATCTTGCTTTTTTTCATTTCAAAATATCTTTCTTGCAACCTTGAATATTTGAGTCCATTTGTTCTCAAGGTTTCTGTCTGTTTACAGTCAAAACTGTAATACTATGTTTAACTCTTCCTCTTTGTTGAAATATCTTTAGTTGTATGTAAGAAGACTGCATATATATACATGTATATACAAGTATAAGGCAATTATTTACTGGCTAACACATGCAAAAGAGAGCTAGGATTTAATGAGCTACAAGGCTAAGCATTAATGTCCTCATCATTCTGTTAACAGTCAAACATCTAGAGGCATGTGGTAGTAAACTCCACCTAGCCCTGGTTTTAAATCCAGAAAATGAATTATAAATAGCGATCTATAAAAAATTGCTATAAACTTCAGTGGAACTTCAAATCCTGATTTCCTATGGAGCAAGTATCTCATTAGACACGTGCCAGAAAGACTAGCAGAGCCCTAAGGGAACTAATAAATCTTAGTGGTCTCGAACAGCCTCAGGCAAGGTCTCCACCCACACCCTCTGCCTGGGACCCAAGGGTTCCTTTTAGCTCAGCCTTTAGTCTTTGCTTGAGCTTTGTTGTGATTTTGTTTGTCTGTAGTTCTACCATAACCATGGTGGTGTCTGATTATGGATACTATTAATTTTGACCTCAAGCCACAAACTCACTTATAGGAGAAAGTTTCACGAAGGATGTCTGGACTTCAGGCGGCTCTCTTGAAAGCTGTTTATTGCATAGGTGAAAGTTACAGCATTTCAGGGAGTGGGTATCCAGAGCCAGCCCTACAGCTGCCAGCTCCAGCTGTAGGCATACCTGAAGCTGCTTGCTGTTCAAGTTACAAAGCATTATATACTTTTCTTTGCTGAGTATCTTAACACATAACAACCAATAAGCACCATACACAATACCTTTACATTTGCCTATAGCCTATCATAGCTACTACCATCACCATATTATAGTCATTATTATCCAATCACAAGAGTAAGTAAGTTACAATTTAAGCT
>NW_008237230.1:42480-46117 GCF_000691975.1 Corvus brachyrhynchos | reverse complement strand
TCTTCTTCTTGCTACATCAACATTTCTTGTTTGCCTGCCATATCTCTCTTTTTGGTAAAGACATGTTTTCTATTTACTTATGCTCTTCTTGAGACTTATTTACTTGGTGAAAAACATGTCTTTGTTTGTAGTCACATACCTTTGTCCTATTCATAAAAATCTCTTTCCAACTCATCTCCAATCTTTGCCTTCTCAGTTATTCAGTGGTCAGTGTTTCAGCAAAACATCTTTTACTCTATATCAAAACTTGCTTTCATTTCTATCTCATCCTCAGTTTCTACATTCAGAGATCTTTCTGCCAAGCCTACATATCTGTGAAACTTTCTTACCAAACTTTCATCCTCCCCAACACTCACTTCCAGGCTTGATCTCAGACCTGTTTTTTACTAGGGGCCTTCCTGATAAGTGGACTGTGTCTGGCTCTGGTTACCCTATGACACCTCATCCTGACTTGTGGATTGACTTCCTGGTTTGTCCTTGTACCTGTCTCCTCACCATAGTGATGATCTGGGCTTCCTCATCCCTCAGGCCTGCCTTGCTTGCTGTTTTTAGAGGTAGTAGGACAGGGCTGTAGTTGGTGAAGCCTCTGTCCTGGTGGATATGTTGACTGTTTTGGCTCTGGGATTCCCAGCCCTTATGGAGCTGCCAGTTCTTTCTGTGCCCTGACAGCCAGAAAAAGCTCTTTTATGTTTTTTGATTAAGCTCTCTTTCTTCTCCAATGTTACCAGCTGTGGACCCATGCTGTAGACTTGTCTCTGGTCTTGTCTCCTTTTACTCCTGACTGGGCTCACTGGATGGACCCTGCACCTGGTTTATCACCTTGCCTTGTCTGTGAATGTTTATGGGCCCTGTTACCAGCACCTGTCTCTGTCTGCTGTGTTCAGATGCTTAGGGACTGTACCCCATCAGTGAGTATACTGCCTGCACTGGGGTCACCACTGGGTCCCAGCTCACCTGCCCCTTGGAAGCAGTTGACCCTTGCTGCTCTCTGACAGACCCCTAAACTAAAAGCCCAATGTTTCTTCCTCCAGATAAAGTCACTGATTTTCCTGAGCCACTCCCTCAAGGATTGCTTTATCCTTTTCCAGCTATTTCAGGTGAGTGAGGGACTTTCTAATGACTGCTATGCTTTTTCCTGGCAGTTGTGCTCTCTGCACTGGTGTGCATGATTTCTGTGGCTAAATCTTTACCAGTAAACAGACCCAGGTACAGGGTCACACATTGACATGGATAATATATTCCATGACAGGATTCTGGACCATGCCAACTAGCATTCTACAAGACAATGCCTGGGATTGGTACAGACCTGGGACTGTTCCTGGTATCAACGTGGCCATCTTTTGGAGGGAGAGGAGAGCTTAACCATATGGGTATGACCTGTGCTATGCTACATGCCTTCAGGACCAGGAAATACCTTTGTGCACAACTGTATACATGTGTAATGCAGCACTTGAGAAACAAAAGGAAAAAATGCTTTCAAAATAAGTTGGTGTTTGCTGAGAGGAAAAATGTCACATAAATTACTCTGAAGGAAGAAAAAGGAGATAAACAACTGACTGTTTCAAAAGGATTTTACTAAGAAATTATTTTAAGCAAATCCCTTTATCCCACCATCTAGTAAATAGTCAACTCTATAAATTTGGCAGATGCTGACTTGATAGTTACTGTGAAATTACTCAGTAAGAGCAGGAAACTACAGGAAATTTATTTCTATTTATAGTTTTCCATTATTTTCTATAAATGGATCAATAGGAACAAGCTGAGGTTTAGTGAATTGCTACAGTTTTCTAGCATATAATGCCCAAGACTATGATGGCTACTAATCATTACATAGTGGGTTCACATTTGGGGAGAATCAGCATAGTTTATATCAAAGTCTGCACAGTGTCTATTTTGAAGACTTACAGACCATAAAATTTGCAGTCTTAAAAGGTCTAAAGTACTGGTGTAACTCTTGTTCAGTTCAGTGGAAGTTTGAGTGCACGCAGAAAGATAAATAATTCACTAATTATAGGCTGCCAGCCATTCCTGTCAGTAAATAAGGTCTTCCATTTGAAACATAGATTTAAAAGAAATATAAAGATTTTAGTTATAGGTTAGCTGTGTTGAAATTAGTTAGAATAGGAAGGAACTCGGGCCCAGCTAGAGCTAATTAAAATAGTTAAGAGAGCTGGACCTGAAACAGTTTTCAAGATGTTAGTAATTGATTACTGAATAATTGATGATCTGTCATTTGTATGTTTGCTTAGCTGTGCTTAGAACAAGGAACAGAAACATTGATAAGTTGGTCTAAGGAACAAGGACAATTACCAATTTCCTCCCTTTGTGGGAACCCGTTCAAAAGTCACGCAAGAGGAAACTTAGAGGTCACTAAAGTAATTAGGGTTGTTAAAGCATTTCCATAAGAAGCGGAGAATGGGAGGTGTTAAAGTTATGAATATGCACTTGTATTTTGGATATTCATAATTTTTGTAAATAAAAAGCTTTGTGTTTGCTTGTATTGGGGCCCTGCACCTTAGGGAACTATCCCATGCAGTGCCTGGCGCCAAATAAAACATACACTTTCTAACTCTAAACTGTTAGAGAGTTTTTGTCTATCTTAGTTGGATATTGATATTAGATTGATATTCATATTTTGGTAAATCACATTTAAATTTAAAGATTAGGATAGTCTGAGTTTGTTCCTGTCTGTTTATTACATGACATGGTTTTGATGATTTCCAGTTGTCCTTGGCAAAGAGAAAAAGTTCTTTAAGGGCCTATCCTGACCTGGAAGAAATGACTGTGGTTCAGTGGACAGGATAACTTGCTTTCAACTTGCTCATCTGTAAAAAGCATCAAACACCACTAACATTTTAAAAGGAAAACTAGCCATAAAAGCTTATAGAGCAAAATAAAAAAACCCTCAATAACACCGACAAAAATTGCCCCTGCCTTTTTGTTCTTGTGGTGAAACCAATGGTCTTCCTTTACAAAATTTTAAGTGTGGATAAAGCTTACATTTAACAGACTTAAGGAAGTGTTTACACTTTGGAACTTTCAGTCATCTCGAACTAACAGCAACAATCAGTAAGCACAGTTTTATTGCTTTTTCTTTCTCCATATGCACTTTTCCACAAATCCATATTTTCACCAACTTCACTTGCCTTACTTATTCCTAAAAACATATCAACATTTTAGCATGCAATGTAATCCTTGGAAAATATCATATTTTGTGAAAACTAAAAACTCTGCACAGCCTGAGTCTCAAAAAACATCCAATTAATTAGAAAACATCAACTATTTAAAATCATAGATCAAACCCTCTTCAGAAACTTAGCACAAACCCAGAAACACTCCAAGCGTGAGAACACATTCAGGAATGACAGAACTGCAGTAGCACTTAGCAGGAATAATGGTTCAATTATAAGCTTCATAAGGAAATTGGTTCTTAGGACAAGCTGAGAAATGTTTACAAGAATATAGTCCCTCAAACAATCAGCTAGCCATCAGCAAAGGACAAGAAGCACAAGTTAAGAGTTAAACAAAAAATTCTATTTCAGTGTGCTGTGTTTTGTATTTGTCACATAACACACCAGTGTTTTGGCTATTGTTGAACAGTGATGTAGCAGGGCATCTCACCCCTCTCCCCCCCCCC
>NW_008237230.1:40107-42468 GCF_000691975.1 Corvus brachyrhynchos | reverse complement strand
CCCCCCCCCCAAGAGTTTATCTGTTGTTTGTTAACGGGTCAGATAACTCAAACAGTGTTGTAGTGAGTAATTTTGGTGTCATGGGGTTAACACTGGTCTGGCAGCTCCCAACTGCCAATAAACATCTTACTGTTGAAGTGGGATCTGACAAGATAAGCTGGATTTGTGACTGATAGACACTCACTTTACAAACTATAAAAGCCACAGCAAACTTTCACAAAGCAGAAATCTTCTATACATTTTCCTGGTAATGTGTGGGGTGCTCCCATGAGCAGGGACTCCTGCTTTGCGGTTACTCCCACGGAGTTTGAGTGAAGGAATCTTTGTACATTATTGTCATTTCGGTGGCAAGTTACACTTGACTCCTAATCAATACTGTGTCTTTTGCTAGCTTTAATAAAGGCACCTTGATATGGCAAACTGTTTTATGTTATGCTGTAATCTACTAGTAGTTCTTTAGTTTTATACTGTGTAGTAAATAATTCTAAGACCTTTCATCTGTTATCTTTTTGTCTGTTTAATAAATAATTCATTTTTATATAAATATTTCTGATTTGCCATCATTAGAACTCACAGGCCAAAGTGATTCCTTAAATTTAAACTGTTGCCAAAATCTGAGGCTAAAAAAGGATTTACCTTCATTTAAACCCCTTTCTGTGAAAATTTAAATACACGAAGGAGTCCTTTCTGACCCTCAAACACAGCAGCATGGCTACTTTAATAAACTTTGTCAAGCTTCCACTCTCCCCATGACAGTGCCCACATTAAAGGCTGCCAGATCTCGCCACTCTGAATCAGCACGCACAAAAACTCCTGTGCCAGCAGTTCCTGATATCCTAATATAACTTGTCCTGGGAGGGGAAATAAAAACAAGTTACACTGCAATTATGCGCACACAGGAAGGCAGATAGGCACACCCAGCCACCCTCCATACACACCACCCAGCTCTGTGGCCTTCCACGCTCTGCCCCACATGGGAAGACCTCCTTTGCTGACTGTAGTTCAGTGCAAGTTTGGTTTCTCTGCTGCAAAGTTAAATGCAGTAGATATTGCTTAGCTCCTGTAGGTATGGGAGCCTGTGAGCCTTGTGCCACAGCACACAAAGAGCACAGCAGCTGCAGGTGCAGTGGCTGGTGGTCCCCTTGACTCCCTGTGTACCACAGAAAGTCCACACCCTCACCCAGGACCTCAGCAAGAATCCTGGGAGGAGTATGAGTGCACAATATATCTCTGCCCTGACTGATGGAAACTCTACTTGCATTGCACAGAAGATAAAAGTCCAACAAATAAAAACCAGTAAGGAATGAGAAAGTTACCCTTTCCTCCACTCTGGGAGATTTTTCACATTTCTGTTTCATGTCTTTTGCTGTGATTCTTTCCATCATATCTGTTGGTTGCTTCATTGTTTCCACAACTGTGTTTGGTTCCAGACAGTGATACCTTTCTCCTTGATTTAATTTCCCTGTATTGAATCTCTCTAAATGCTTTTGTTCCCATTCCTTACTCCTTGGATCCCCCTTTTTACCCGATGGAATTAATCTTTGTTGCCAAGGGCTCCTCACCATGCTTCCAGTGCAGCCACGCCAGGATGTGGCAGGTCCCAGCCACACCTCTTCACACGCTGTCTGCCCTGCTCCAGGGAAGTCCTTATGTCAGCAGTCAGCTGGGGGATGTTGATAGCATGATTTCCAAGTTTTTTCCTTTTTTATACTTCTTATTTTTAAATCCTTGCTGTGCCAGCAAGACTGTAGGATTTGTGTGAACCTCATCAGGGGAAGTACCTGTACATACTTTGTGCCTCTGTCTCGTTCTTATTTTTACATTTTTTGATGTTTTTCTGAAGTTTCTGGCAACTCTTGAGAACCAAAATGCCTCCTTTACTTAACGTTTTACACTTATTTCGATTTGTTTTTTCCAATAGAATATGAATAATGCCAAGAGCTTTTTGTTGTTTTCCCCTGCGTTATCTATATTGCTTTAGTGTTCTTTTTTTTCCCCCTCTGCCCTTTCTTTTATCTATTCCACTTCTCTCTCTCTCTTTCTTTCTTTACTTAAAACAGTGAGTAAAAAAGATGTAAATCTGGGCTATTTGTACAAAGTTTGACATTTACAAAGCTGGTAACTAGGCTTAGCTTTAAACGAAGTAGCAATTTTTTACTTTGTCCCGCAACTTATTTTTGTGAAACAATATTAATAAAAACAAGGGAACGAGGGGCGGGGGGAATGCCTCTATGTTTACGTATCCAAAGAACCATTAATACCATTCTCCTATGGTTTCTTCTTTGGAGCCATTTCGCTGGTCCCATCTAGGTCCCGGAACGCCCCGGCAGCCACTGGGCGCCTCTCGGCACCGCGACGAAG
>NW_008237230.1:34555-39369 GCF_000691975.1 Corvus brachyrhynchos | reverse complement strand
AGAGTTTCTCCGAGTGCGTGCGTATGTTGTGATACGGTGGGGGCCTGTGTGTGCAGTATTCCTGAGCTCTTGGGGGCCTCGGTGAGAAGTTTAATCCGTTTGTTCTCGGAGACTCGGACGGCTGTCCAAAAAGGCGTCTTAACGTTGGTCCGAGAGGAAGTTCTCCTGCTCGTAGGGGCCGTGTGAGTAGAAGAAGCGGTAATGACAGTATCGGGGTGGTGCCGCTTCCCAAGCCCGAGCAGGTCATTTCGTGACCGTGAAGAGTTTAACCTTTTCGGGAACGGTTTGTGCTTCAGGGTCAGAGAAGAAGCTCAGTACGGGGCAGGCTCACAATTGAGCTTAGAGAGTCGGGGAGGGGGAGGGGAAGGCCCCCACCCTGTCCCACCGGGTGGCCCCGCAGAGCGTGCGTCGCGCTCAGATCCCCGCGTCTCTTCGCCTTCCCTCCCCCTCTTCCCCCAGCGCTGCGACTGCAAGCCCGCTCCCCATAAAGTCAGTCGTGTTGCTTGTCTCCTGCCCTTCTCGGCAGCCAGGTACAGGGCTGGTTTTGACTGTTATCTAAGAGATAGGTCTGATTGGTTTGACCGGTTTGTTTATTTTTTCCTCTTCTTTCTTTAATAAGTGCATCGATCTCTTCACTTCTTCAGGAGCTGGCTGACATTTAACGGAACTGAAATGTGAGGTTTTCATAAAGTGAAATTCCCTGTCTGAGCAGACAATTATTTAACTGCCCCAAAGAAAGAGACATGTTTAGACGGGTCAAACACTGATTTTGTCTTGGGAGCTCAAAATCAGACAGAAACACTCTTGCGTAAGAATTTAAAAAGTAGCATTAACCCAACTTTTAAAAGTGCTTCTCTTTCTTTCTTTCTTTCTTTCTTTCTTTCTTTCTTTCTTTCTTTCTTTCTCATTATTAATTTCGCTCTGCTAAAGATTCCAAAGCTAAGCGTAACTCTTTGATACCTCTGCCTCTCAGTCTTGGAGGCAGTGAGACAGAGGTATAAATATGTAGGTATAAATGGTTTGACAATAACACCTAACAAGCTCTTTGCAGTGTGCATGTATGGAGATGGATGCACTGCACATGCACGGGCAGCTTAGTTAAATGATCTTACCAAATGAATCAAATGGTACCACCCCCCAGAACTTATGCATCTCATTTTCAGCAGTGTATTTTGCAGTCCTTCCCATCTGAGATGCTTGGGAACCTGTGTGCGAGAAAAAGAGCCTTTTCTTGGACTAGGAAGAAATAAGCAATTCTGAGTTCTGATACAGTGTATCTCAAGAGAAGCTCACAATGCAGAATGTATGAGTTTCCTTACTTAGCAGGAACTTCCACAAGGAAGTGTCTGGACTCCCTTCTCAACATAGCTTTGCATTTTATAATCCAGGTGCTCCGTTTTTATTATATATTTTCATGCTTGTATGATAGCATCTATGTTTAATAATATGTAATAATAGAGATCATATGCATACTATATTGCATATTACACATTATATGGGTATCTGTAGATCTATAGACACACATGAAATTCCTGAAGTTTCATATAACATGCAAATGTGGATTTGCAGACTCGATCCTCCAAATTGTTAATTACATTCTCCAGGTGGATCACTGCCCTCACGTCCAAGTTCGATACACCAGAAAGCTTTAAATCTGTTTAAGATAAAAATTGATTCCTTCGATGTTCAATAAGTCTAGTTGTTCATTTGGGGAAGAAAAAAACATGCAGGAAAATAGTGAACTATCTTTTGAAAATTGCTCCTGTCATTTCTTCACTACTTGGGAGAAATAATCCCTTTTAAATGCATCCAGAAAGTGTCATCACCCAAAAAAACAAACAAACAAACAAACAAACAAAACCCCCCAAAATAAACCCACATGTCAATTCATACAATTATTCGTTTTCCTTCTGTAAGAATAATAATCTTGGCTAAAATAGGACAGTGATGAAGTTCATGAAAGAATTGTTTGATACTTATCACATTTTTGCTTAGAAGTAATTGGTTGATACTTCATTTATACAGAAAATATAAAGATAACATAATGTCTTTTCTGATGCAGAGATCCCACATGAATCAATACACATATCAGAGCCCTGGTTTTCAGGAGTGCCTTGAAGAGATACACAAATGAGATCCAAATTGTGTGTGTAAACAAAAGTAATTTAAGGGCCCTTCTTGCTATAATGGAAAACAATAGGATTTTGTATTTTACTTCAGTGGAAACAGAACCTTGCCTAATTTTGCAGAGTTTTAGAAAGCCAAACATGTAGAGTCAAGGCATGTTCAGAAGTTCTCATTTTATTACTTAAATACATTTTTATAATGGCATCACGTTCAAACTTTTTAAAACTTAACTTCCAAAGAACACATCAAACTTTCTATCTTGGATTTTGAGACTATTCAGTTCATCCCTTGGAAAAGTACCCTCTGACCTAATGAAAGTTTTGTGCAAGTTTGAATTAAGCAGTGGAAGTCTTTCTTAAATTATTCAAACAACTAACACAAAAATAATATATCTCACAGTTATTGTGTATTTCAAGCAATTTAATCTTGTGAAGAGGACAAAGTATGGTGGGGTTTTTTTCAAGATGAATTCTACAATATGGAGTTTTATAGACATCTCTCCTATGGCAAGGCATGTACCGACTGAGGATTGTGATTCTGGCTTTGGTACTTTCATTGCTTGGCCAGAAAATTTTCAAAGTGGCCTACTTTCTGCTCACAAATGCAGGTATACTATTTGCACATAGAGTTCTGAGGAGAGAAAGTCATTAGAGAAAAGATGGAAAAATAGAATTAAAGCATTACTCCTTGCCAGAATAATTAAAAAGTATTTTAAGTGTTTTATCTCCATTTTTTTATCCAGTAGTTGCAGTTGTATGAAAGATACTTTTTAGAAGAAGTTGTCTTGCCAAGTGGCTGATACTGTAAAATCTAATGTATTTTGGGAGTAAATAATTTTAAATTCAGTAGTGTGTGTGTCCCCCCCTTAAATTCCTGTGAAAACACTACTGAATAGCTTGCTTTCACATGTAAGCCTGTAAGGTTAACAAGAGATGGGCTTAAGAACTACATTTTTATATCAATAGCTACACATCCTTATAACCTGATCAACTGGACCAAACTCTGCCCCTTTGAAATAAATTTAATAAATAAATAAATGTGCTGATTATTCCCTACTTCATAATCCACTATTTTTCTCCACTTGAATTATTAGAGCTCAACAGCAACTCATGCCTAGCATCACTGGAACTGACTTGCCCAGAGGGCTTAGCTGATTTCTGAAGGTCAAAAGAAATTTTCATGTACATCTATATGCGTGTTGACATTATTGTATATCTAGTAACTGCTTTAAGAAGATTAAACATGACTGTGAATACATTCTGAAAGATGTAGACACCAGATAATGGATAGTCCATACAAGAAAGTGAGTACATGTAATCACATAGCAATGTTTATAGACAGTGTAAAAAAAAAAAAAAAAAATCAATTTCCAGAGCTAAGTCTTTGTATTTATGTGTTTCAAGTGATGGCATGTTACAAAAAAAAAAAAAAAAAAATGCAGACAATTGTTCTAATATTAACTTTTCTGATTTGAAAGAAAATCGGTTCTAACCTATTTTAATGTCTGTTTTGAAAATAAGTAAATTAGAAGAGAAACATTTCCATGCTCATTAGAATGGAAAACATTATTTAATGGATTTTATTTTGAGAATTTAAATAATAGTAGCTTTCTACTTAGTCTGACTCAGCTGCTTCTATTTATTATGTTAATCATTTTATACAACACCAAAATTGATACAAATCAAAGATTATGTTATGCTTCTGAACAAAATATAGGATTTTTACAATATATATGGTTTATCCTAAACCATCAAAGACATTTTTATTGTAATGCAACCTATTTTTAAAATATAGTTTAATTCTTATTTATTAATTTTATTTCAACACCATTAATATGATCTCTCATTAAATTATTTTTATTATTAGGATATAGTATGTATCAGGTAAAGGCATCCTAAAACACGTTGTCAAATTCACCATAATTAATTAATGTTTGATATTTTTCATTCTATTTAAACATGAAATTTGCATAATCCAGAGTCTTTCTGCTGTACTGTTCTCTGTTCCAATTAGTTAAATGGCAAATCATATTTTGCCATCATTTGCCTTACAAAGGAAAGAAGGCTTAGAATTATGCCATCTCTGGTGAGCAAATTGTTAATTATTTGTTGTATATTGTAACTATTATAAATGTGGAGATTTGATTTCAGACGAGGTCTACTCAGGCATTTTTATTCTGCACCATCTCTGGCAGATATAGATGCAAGCATATTTTTGTGAATCAGTGAATCTTTTGGGAAAATTTGCAATTCGCCAAATAAAATTTTAACTAAGAAAATCAGAAAGACAATTACTGTGTCTGCAATATTGAAACTTTTGACTCGGTCCACTGCCAGCACCCCGCCAACTCCAGTCTCTCACAGATATAGGTGTGCTGCGAGTGTCTGTGAAAGAGCAAGGGAGGGACCACAGTTCATAAAGCTTCTTGTATTAATCACGAGAACCTGCGTTATTGTATTTAGTCGGGAACCGAAGATGTCACTGTACTAATAAGCAGGCAGCAGACCTTACCTTTGACGAAGCAAAAAATCTCCATTCCCTGCGGAGACACTTCCTAGTGTTTCTAAACTATCGTTTAAAACAGCTACTTTTGCTCCTCAGCTCCAGCTGTCATTTTACATTTGCAAAGATCTTTAAAATTAATTATTTGTATAATTAGGAATAATATTAAAAATAGCAACAGGAAG
>NW_008237230.1:33530-34004 GCF_000691975.1 Corvus brachyrhynchos | reverse complement strand
GCCACGCTGTGTCACCCACGGGGCAGGAAGGCAGTGCCTGGGGAGTGCGACCCTGCCCGCAGTCTCCCGAGGGCTCGGGGGGGAAAGGCAGGGCATCACCTCCCACTCCCCCTCCGGCCTCCTTACCGCCCTTCGATTCCTCGGATCCCTTTGCTTTCTATGGCACTTCAGTCTTCTGAAAGTTTATGCTGCGACGGACGCAGTAGCCTCAGACAGCAGCAGAGCCTGGGAGAGCAGGGAGAGATTTCTCTGTGCCTCCCTCCCCTCCTCCCCCCACACTTTGTCCTTACTCCCATTTCCTTATTTTTTTGCTTTTAATGATAAATCTTATTTAACCGAACAAAGACTATTGGATTACAAGCCTGATCACCTGATAGCGACTTACCTATTGGTTTGTTAAACACACACAAGCACACGCGCGTGCACACATCTATCGGAGGCTGCATTGAGCTGGAAGCGGTAACACTTGTAGGG
>NW_008237230.1:31475-33513 GCF_000691975.1 Corvus brachyrhynchos | reverse complement strand
TTTCGGGTAGAGCTGGTACACCTAAGGCAATACGTACACACACCTGCTGGTATCAGAGAGAGAGAGCAAATTGTTATGTTCCCATCCGGATGCTTTTTAACAAATAATCAAAATAAATAAGACTTTGCTGCTGGTTAGGGTGAGGTGGAAGGGTTTGGTTTCTTGATTGCCCTGGGTGTATAAGGCTGACAATTGCTTTTCCCAGGACCGTCTGTCCATTAGTTGGAAAAAAAAAGAAATGCTGTTGGAAAACTGTCCATGTGAGGGAGACAAGTGGAAGAAAATAAATAAAACTTCTGCTTAATTAGGTTGGCAAAGTAGGTTAGCTTCAGAAAGCCTTTTATAATGACTATGCAGGTTTTAAAGTCCCTCTATACACTTCTTTCTACTCTCACTGAGTTCGGCTTTTAGGGTGTGAGGGGAGGTGCCCTGGAAAGGTAGGTGACCGTTTTATCCCACTCTATGAGTCTGTTAATTGGCTGCAAACTGCACTCCTTTGCCAACCATTCCCAGGTTTTCTGCAATATGCCTACTACTATAGGCTGCCGTCTTTCTTGACGATTCTTCAACTTGACGATTGAAGATGATGGGTTTATATGTTCTGATTCATTTATATTTGAATATGCTACTCTAGTTCTTGATTCATTCATTACTACTGAAAAGCTGGGAAAGAAAAGGGAAGGGGGGTCGGATGCACACACTTGTAAGGCAAAGGACTATAATGATTTTGTGGGTTTGGACTGTCAATACCCTGTGGTGTTTTATTAAATAAGTAGTCCTAATGTTATCAGACACGAGAGAGAAATATATTAGGAGATGTCTGACACTTTTTGTCAAATAGGCATGCACACAGCAAAATGGCAAGGTTTTAATGAAGGTGCTGCAGTTCTCTTCCAGGGGGTTCTAAGAGCGTGGGAATGTGTCCGAGCAGTGGCGTCGGTCAGCCTCAGGGCCGGCGCGCTGTCGATCTGCTCGTGCATCCTGCCAGCACGGTATGGAGATGTGCGACAGCCAGCCCTGGCCGCTGCTCTCTCTGGGTTTGGGGTATGAGTCAGGATGGGATGGGAGGATGTCGGCGTGTCTAGGGCAAAATGAGAGACACCCGTTACTATTATTTTAGTGTAAAAATTATTATCAGCAGTTCTTGGAGTTAGTAAAAGAAGAGAACAATGTTCTTCGGAGAAAAAGAGCCAGGAAAATGTTAGCACTTGTTTTTGATTTTGGACTAGGTATGATCAACCGATATTTAGAGACCTCTTCAGTACTTGAGGATACAAGCTAATTTTTTGTTGATTTTAATGTTATATTGGTTCCTTTAAGTAGACATACATTTTCTAAGACTGATGCTCCTTGGTCTTGTAATGCTACTAGTGACAAACTCATTCTCAAGACAAGGATTATTTAGCAAAATTTTTCACTTGCACATGCACAAAAAATGTAATTCAAAACAGACAAGTTACTATTTTCTCCAACTATAGCCCGTTGAGGAAAGCCTATTGATATACAAAACAACCAATATTCCTAGAATGAGATCTCGGAAGTTAATTATCATAGTACACCTGGCTAATGAACTACTAGAATAAAAACAACAGAAAGGGGCAGTTAATCCAATCAAATTTAGCCTCCAGCTTCTCGGATGCGTCTCACCCTCCTAGAAACAACACGATTAGTGCTCCTTCATTGCCTTTTGTACTTATAAAAAATGCCTTTTAGTAACATAAATCTGTCCCTTTAAATATAATTTTTTTAATTATTAAAAAGAGGAAAAGATAATATGGATAAGGTAAAGAGTAATACGATCAGATAGAAAGTGTTTCCAATAAAAAGTTCTTTCTGCACAGCATCAGCACAAAAATTAAATAAAGAATAGGGCCATTCCACTGGGGCAAATAGTAAAATTTTACTCTTGCTTTGGATAATATTGTCGTTCCCCTTCTCACGGTTTATAAGCCATGCTTTTCTTCAAAACAGGAATACACAAAGTGATCCCTTTTTTTTTTTTTTTTTATCCTGGCAAGTAAAATGCAAAGCACTGAGA
>NW_008237230.1:29423-31459 GCF_000691975.1 Corvus brachyrhynchos | reverse complement strand
TGCTGAAATGTGTTTGTGGAATATTGCCTTTCCGCGTGTATATAAGACAATACAAATAAGGGGAGACATGCTGGGGTGAGATAGCAACGGCAGGGAGCACACACAGGTGCTGCCCTTCCCTCTGCTCTCAGTGCGTCCTTCTCTGGGAAGACTTTGCTCTCAGTGAGGCAATCATCATCCCGATGAGGTCTCTAGTTTTTGTGGGATAGAGCCCAAATCTGGAGTCAGGAGTGTGTATATGCGGAGGTGTGCCCAATGAAATGGTCGTTCTAGTAGGGCTGAATTCTTGCTTTACAGCGGGTCACGCAGAGAAGATCATTGCCTTGATGTCTTCTCCCCAGGCTGCGCTAGGTTGGGCAAAGTAGCGCGGTGCGGTGTGGCCCCTCCTCTCGCCCTAACCCCGCCGATCGACCGCGCTCACCAGGGCTGTGCCGAATACCGGTAGATGTCGCTGTCTCTCTGCCGGACGCAGCCTCCTCGGGGGCTGGAAAGCTGCGCCTACTGGGACACCCCAACCTGGCTCGGGTCTCCTGGACTGCAGGCAGCCGGCCTCGAGCAGCGGCATCCCCCTCCTGATCTCACCGGCGTGCAAGGAGCCCGCCACAGAGCGGAGCAAAGGAGAGGACTTTGGGTAGGAAACAGTTGAGGAGTCATGGAGCTGAGGGATACCCACGCCCTGACAACCTTTTCCACTTGGTTCGAAGCTGATGTAAAGGAAAAAATTATCCAAACCGAAACAAAATCAGGTTTAGTCCTCTCTGTGAGTCAGTTATGGAAAACAGAAAAATAACTGTTCATTTCGAACCTTAATTTATTGATTGCTTATTTTATGCCAAGTTATAAACTGATTACAAAAATAGAACAACATAAAAGATATCAAGACAATTTAGCTATTAGTACTAAAACCCATAAATATATCGTGTATGGGAACTCAACTGCATTGGCTACTTTTCCTAGATTGATGTTGAAGTTAATGTTTTGAATGCTCACTAAAAAATGTATCTAACAGAGTTTACATCTCCCCTTCATTCTCCTGCCAGGAAATCTAACAATTTAGCGATTATTTAAAATATGCATGAAAATAATGAATATTAAAATTCTCAGTTCCTCTTCCCCTGCCGCTCCTCTTGTCTTTCTACCTCTAATTAGGGGAGACATTATTAAATAAAGAGACATTAGCATGGCTTTGGGGTTTTTTTCTAAAGGATGTGTATTATTAGATGCATTCACACTGGACATATAAAGAGGTCCAAATTACAAACTTTTGTAAGGGCAAAAGACACTAAATCCAGCCTTTTCCTTACTAAAAAAAAAATTTCTCATTTTAAGGTTTGGTTATTCTACCTAAAATTACATGGTTGTCATTTTTCAATTTTTCCTTCAAAGGTTTAAATTTAGAGAAAAATAAGAAGGCTTTTTCTTTACCTATGTCTCCCTTCTTCTAACCCAATCTGTAAATAATGCCAAAACATGAATGTTCACACATAGAGCTCAGATTATGATTAAAAGATAGATAGACATGGCTGAAGAGAAGGAAATATAAGTTTAAAATATTGAATATTTAGGTGATTTTAGCCATTAAAAGTATTGCAAAAAAGACGAGGAAGGGGATCTATTTCATCGATGTCCATTGCGTCAACCTGACTCCCTCTCTCATCTGTAACAATTACCCCAAATTTGAATATTATTAATGCTACCTTTTTTTTCGATCTGAAATCCATCAAATCGTCACTTCGGCGGCATTTTGAAATAATATGTGAGTTTTACGCGCCTTTATTTTTAGCTTTAAAAGGCTAAGTATCAGGTAACAAGTTGGGGGAGTATTTATTGTTCATATTCTACCCGTGAAATTAGCGCTAAAGTGGCAAGTGACTGAGGTAAGACAGCTGTCCCCACCATGCCTGTGGCACATGTAGGGGCGAGGGAGGAGAGGACGGACTGAGGAAACGGCCCGCGCAGAGTGCTGTCGCTGCAGGAGTCGGTGCTGCTGCCGGCTGCGGGGCTTATTCAAATGTCGCTCGCTGCCTCTGTGATTC
>NW_008237230.1:27084-29197 GCF_000691975.1 Corvus brachyrhynchos | reverse complement strand
CCGCCGCACATTCGTGCTGTGGGCAGAGGGGATATAACATACCAATACAGCCCTGCTCACCAAAACCTACATACACTCCTCGCTCTCCCTCTGTGCCATCTGCTACCTGTGCACACACCCGAACTTGGGCTAGACACTCACTTCTGTGGGTCTGTCTCCATATGTTACTACAAATTTATAAGGGAGCATGATTCATGTGAGCTAATTAAAAGCAGTGAAAATAAAACTGAGTCCCCAACATCACTTGTAAATGGGTACCTGCAGATACATGTGTTGCCCTACGGTTATTCACAAGAATGTACAAAAAAAAATACCTACTTATATAAATTATTGCTCTATATGGTAAGGTAATAACTAACCTAATGGATTATAGTATCTGTTTCCGTGATTTTTTAATGTTTTACGAGTAGGTATCTGACCACTTTTTCTTGGGTGACATATATGAGCACTTCAGTTTAGGTCTTGTGCAACTGGAGCTAGAGGTAGTGCTGGAAATACCATAAGAAATCTGAAGAAAGTATACATGTTGTGAAATAGGTACTGAGCAATACAAACCAAGTATGACATTCTGATCTTTAGTTAAAAAAAAAATAAATATGAGTGGCAGTCTTGATGGGGAGGTAATTTTCACCTTATACGTTTATGTAGGTAAGTAATCCATGGTGTAAGTAATTATCTATGCATGTATTTAGATTTATTTTTTAAAGAAAAAATGCATATATGATTGGGCATTGTTCTTATGGAAAACATTACTCGTTTAAAATATATTATTTCTGGAATATAAAAATAGAGTAATCTGGTTTTAATCACGTTTAAACTACTCTCTTTTTTAAAATAAGAATTTCCTCATAAAGGTAAAGAGAAATGAGCTAATATTGTTTTTAAATGTAATTCAAGGCCTGTGGATTTTCAGATAATGTAATGATAATGGAAACATTTTAAAATAAACTTTAAAAATGTATTTCCAGTAAAGACTTAGGTAGTTGCTTTAAAACTACCCATGTTAACATGAATTGTAATACATTTAATAAAGAAAGCAGTTAAGACAGAACGGACAAAATGTCTTCCTTAGAAAAAGCACTCCATACCTGGGTCT
Source organism: Corvus brachyrhynchos (assembly GCF_000691975.1). Taxonomy (NCBI): domain Eukaryota; kingdom Metazoa; phylum Chordata; class Aves; order Passeriformes; family Corvidae; genus Corvus; species Corvus brachyrhynchos. The sequence goes on along the minus strand of NW_008237230.1, from coordinate 28,101 downwards.
ACACATTTTAAGATAATATACTGAAATAAAACATTCCTGAAATCCAGAGAGATATAAGTACTTTTATAGGTCGCAATTCTGCAATTAAATATTATAAATCATTTGAATCAGTCCCCATTACATGCATTATCTATATTGCCTCATACTTTAAAACAGTATTTTTTTTTTCCTAATATGAAGTTAATTAGGTGGTCAAATTTCCAGGTTCGACCTCTTGGTATTATTGCTGAACATGGCAGTGATATGTGTCTCTCCTCTTAAGACCCGATAAGCATGTTGTGCACCTTTATTTGCTTTATTAGCTTTGTGCATATTTTGTAACCTTATACAAACAGAAGCAGGGAGGAAACTACATATAGAAACACATACACATCAGAGTCATGCCAAAAGGGGAAGGGAAGGGGAGAAAAGAGGGGACAAAAAAAAGGAAGGAAAGATCAGAGAAAAAGCGATAACTTCTAACTTTCGGTTAATTTAAAAATGCAAATATAACTTTACATATGCTTCAATATTAAAAATAATTCACCGTGGAACCAACAGGATGAGGAGGAAAGGAGAGGAGAGGAGGGGAGGGGAGTGGAATGGTGGAGAATGGTGGAGAATGGCGCAGCAGTGAAGCCCTGATTACGCATAGGGAGCCGTCTAGAGCAGCTTGCTCTGAGACGGGCTCTTTTCCGTGCCACGTGGTCTCAGGTCCCAGCCGGTGCACCTCAGGCTTCCGTGCCTAACTGATATTTGTTACTTCAGGGTTTTTATTGTTGTTTATGATGTTTGGCAGAGGGGAGGACGGGAGAACGGATTGTTTGTTTCATTAATTGCCATCTTCATTAATAGGGACGATCTCTCCAGGAATCTTCAGTCTCTTCTCCAAGCAGTAGGATTTGCATATTTATTTAATGCCCTAATTTCTCTGATGTATGCAAATGTAGCTGGACATACAGTAAACCTCAAGCTGACGTCAATGAATATGACCTCGCTGTTAAACCTTGAACGTGAAGCGAGGATGGGGGACGCGAC
>NW_008237230.1:20810-26761 GCF_000691975.1 Corvus brachyrhynchos | reverse complement strand
AAATAATAATTTTGAATTACTGTTTCAAAACAGTGTTAGCAGTTTTGTGTAAGGGGTTCACTGATATCAGTGCCGGTTTAAGGAAGAAGAGACAGAAAATAAAAAAAGTTGCTAGGCTCTGGGGAAGTTTTCCCCCCCCCCAGCCGATCTGATCTGCAAGTCAAAACTACTCTCCTGTATTTGTACTGATTTTTCCCATTTGGCAAGAGAAGCTGTATTAAAGGGTTCTCAGATATCTGACTGTAGAAAGTTGGCTTTGTTAGCAAGGTAGAAAAGGGTAGATGTGAGCAATTTTCTAAAGATGTCTACTCTATATCTTTCCCTGCACTCTTTTTCCCTTTAGAAACACCTTGGTTTATAATGATTTGAGAACTTTTAGCTCTAGGAGAATTTTTACTGGTGAGGCTGTAGAATTAAATGCAATGGATGTTTTGAAAATGAATGGTAGTCTTTAATAGGATCTAAGCTTTTTTGTGTTTGTCTGTTTTGTTATGTTCCAGAGAATCTCTTTAGAACTTGACACAGTCACTCTTAGAGCAAAACAGCTGCAAGCCAGCGGCTACATACATGCGCACACCTGCTTATACCCACACACACTCATGTGCTGTTTCTCTATTCAAACATCTTGACTACACTTAAATGGCCAAGCCAGGGAATGGAAACATGAGTGTATTTCTGATTGAGAGACTGATCCAAGCTTTTATAAATCCTCTCAGCAGTTTTGTGTAGCCAGAGTTTCCCCTGAATTTTGTTATTTTAGTCTGAGATTGCATTTTTATTCTTATAGAGTTCTGTTGGTCTGCCTTGTGCCCAGGGGCTGTGTTGGCAGGAGAATCCATGGGTGCTGTGCGTGGCTGGGCTGCGACAGGGGCTGTGAAGGGCCATGGCCAGGACAGGATGGCTGAACTGCTGCCCTTGGCAGTAGCTGGCAGGAAATCTGTGCCTCTGCAGACTACTCTCTCCCTGGAGCCACACTCTGTATGGGATTCCCATATAACATATATATATATATATATACGCACCATATATATATATGCACCATACACACATGACATATGTATATATATATATGCACATTTTTTAGTATTGTCCCTGCCCCAATACCTCCCCCAACATATTCTTCACACATGTTCACACTCCTTGACACCTGCCCACATGACTACAGCACAGCACATGGAAAAAAACCATGTGCGGGTGTCATGCAGTCACCCCAGGCAGGGACAGGCTGTCTGGCAGACTCCCAAACCCCTGCCATATGTATATATATATATGCACATTTTTTAGTATTGTCCCTGCCCCAATACCTCCCCCAACATATTCTTCACACATGTTCACACTCCTTGACACCTGCCCACATGACTACAGCACAGCACATGGAAAAAAACCATGTGCGGGTGTCATGCAGTCACCCCAGGCAGGGACAGGCTGTCTGGCAGACTCCCAAACCCCTGGCCTTCCCCAAATCCCCTCTGAAGATTTTCCATTAGCACCTCTGCCCTGTAACCACCCCTGCCAACCCATTTCCTGCTCACCACAAACTTTGAGCACAACCCCATTGCTGCATCCTCCTGGGCACATACCAGAGAGCCATCCTGCCTCCCTCTCTTGTGGTGCACCCCCTCCCTCTCCCCACACCTTCTGTGATCAGACACACGGGCAAACTTCTCCAAAGGCACCATGCGGCTCTTTGTCTAGTTCCTGGACTCTAAAAAGAGCTGGTGTTTTCATGGGCAAGGTGTTGGTTCTGTGCCACTGGTTTTGAACCTGAAGCATTGAATGAGAAGGAAAAGAAGGAAACCACAAAAAAATTTAAGAAAGCCTCCTTCCAGCAATCACTGTGTTGACGAGAGGTCACACTACAAGTTTCATGATAACAAATTGAAAGGGATTTTATTTGTTGTTATTATTATTATTGTTGTTGTTGACTGGTTGATCAATTTTGACAAGCTACACAAAATGGTAATATCTCCCAAAACCAGGACCCAGAAGAATCACTTCTTCAGAAGTTAGCCAGAGGAAAGCACCTTAGAAAAACTCAACCATTTGGTGTTTCAAAAGAAATGTGTGCTTTCCTTCTCTAGGAATATGTAGCCATTGCTCTTCTTTAGACGAGGCATTTCTAATTTGTTCTCTCTGTCAAAATGGGACTATGAGAGGTTTTGGTGTAAATTCATTATCTCTGGCAATGCATAAACATATAGTAGGAATGGGGAAAGACCGTGGCAATGGATGAACAAAAGGACTTCAGTTCATCAGCAACAAAAGCGTTGGGAAAACTGGTTGAATTTCAGAGCACGTCCTCCTCAGCAGAGAGGGCTGGACTAGACCTTGACCAATCTGTCTCTCCTCTGCCAAAAAAAAAACCCCTTGTAGAGCCTCACATGCAACACTTCACTTTCTACTCTGGGGCTTAGGAAGCAATATGGAAAAAAAAAGAAAAAAACACCCCAAAACTACACCCTTTTGCCTCTCCTCCATTTTTCTTTATGGAAGCTTTCTAATTCCTTATAACCAATCATGCAAGAATTACACCATGGAAATAAGTGGCACTTTTAAATAGAGATCACAAGGAGAAAGATCTGAATTTCTGGAGATATGAAAGAACCTGCTTTCTGTGCTTTAAAGGGGTCTTCACCATGGTGGGAATCTTTGTTTTCTACTAGAGATTCATTTATATCTGGGGTCAAATCTTTATTTTATAAAGAACAAATGTAAGTATTGTGAAGGGATTTACAGAACCTGAATTCATTGTAGAAGGGAGAGAGATCAACTTTATTGCACTTCCATGTTTTCCAATTGAAGGAGTGGGTATATGGGAACCTGAGCTCAGTTAGCAGCTCTGTGACAGGTTCAGGGGTAGGGGCTGCCTCACCCAGCGTCAAACAAAACAGGTGATCTTAAATAGGGCTCCAGGAACTTCCACTGGAGACTGTGAGGGAAATTTGATTAACAAGGCACGGTTTTATGAGTTAACATAGTGGCTTATATTGGTTAGCTGATTTTGTATGTTTTATGCTAAACTTGTTGGTTATGTGTGTGGTTAGGTGTGGGAATTCTTAATTATCAAGCATATTGATGGTAAAAGCAGAGTTATAATGTTTAAGTATACAGAGAAGAAGCTTTTTAGCAGTACCTGGGTACCTTTTTAAGGTGTATAGACATAGGAACAATCATTCACTGGGTTTTAAATCAGAATAATGGAACTAATTTCTGTCGATTCTACATTTTCAAACTGTTTTCTAAAAAATGAAATTGAAAAAAAAATTAAAAGGTGAACTCATATTTTTGAGATTGTCAAAGTGGTGGACATTATTCACTATAGTTAATAAATCCATGTGCCTCTGTGCTTTGTGGGCCACTTAATTGCAAGCAGGCATTACTTACTGGGTTGTCCAAAATGTAGCTTGATTATAATATCTATCCCTTTGAGCAGGGGTGATTTAATAAATGTTTCATGAGGTTATAATTATTCTCATCTTGTCCAGGGTGGCAGGGGCAGGTGCGATGCATCCGGCATAGCTCAGCCTGACTAAAACGTACACCTTTTTGAGAGGGGGAGGCGGCTGCGGGTGGGGGCGCGCCCCAGCCCCGCCGGCCGCTGCCTCTAGCCTTGGCGTGGGCCCTCCGGGACACCGGTAGGCAGAGAGCGTAATTGAAGAAAGGGATTTATACAATGGTGCTTTTAGTACTCCATCTCACCCACCCACCAAAACACCCACCCACGAATTAGCATACCTCTCCAAGAACAATTCTAGCCCAGGATTCATGAAATGGGGGGAAAAACTTACCATAAAATAGAAGAACTCAGTTATTTTGTAATAAATAATATACTTTAAAACTAGAGCTGATGTAATCAATATGATGCAAAAACAGTGTTATAATTATTTACACATACAACTCGATATACTAACAGTTTTGCAAATATAGATCATGCCTTTCTAATGATCCTGATCTCAGGACATTGGTGATGTGAAAGACATGGAAATTCTATTTAGAACATACTGGCTTAAATGTGTTTCACATGTTTTGAACCGAAGGGTAGATGGGGCCTCCATCTCCTCCTTTTCATGAGACTGAAGTATTAAAGTAACTGGCAGCTTACAGTATGCAAATATTATATATGCCTCTGTACCTTTCAGTATCTGTATTCAGCAGTCCCAAATATTATGAAATTGTTTTCTTTTTCATGATAGGTATCCACAAATAATTATGGAATTGGATTTTTTTTGTTATTAATTAGGTTCTGCAAATATTAATTACCACATTTAACCCTGCAAATACTGGAGTACATTACTCGTATCTTTTTTATGTCGTATTAGATCATCTGCGGGAAATGTGGCTAGCTATTTCCCTGTTTAATCCAGAGTCAAGCGTTTTAGCAATTTATTCAATAATCTCCAAATGTTGATATACACACCACCTCCTGAACACACATGCATTTATATATTTACATACATTTAATGAACAAGAACAGTGAAATCATTTATATTGTGATCCTTTGCCTTTTTCATAGCTATTTTTCAGATTTAATCAATGCAGGAAGACCACAGGAAATGACAATCAGGGCAAGGAATGGTATTTTTGGTTTTTTGTTTAATAATAAAAGTCAGGTGATAGAACATGTTCTTTAACAGTGTGTAGTGTAGTCATGTGAAATTACTGAGTGTGGTTTTTTCTTTTCCAAAATGATGCATTCTTGATAGTCTGCCTAATCTTATTTTGTACTATGGATATCCCTTTGCATACCATATGTTCAACATAACAGAAATGTAATCCACAGCTGCCTGTAAAATTCAATTGTGGTCACAAAAGAAATTATAAGACACTTTTATTAGAAGGCAAGCCAGTCAAGTGACTTACCTGGCTGAAAGGAAAGGGATATTATGCAGGAAATTATTGCCTGTATTGTATTGGTGTGATGTTTTAAATTTATGTGAGTCCTATTCTAATTTAGTGGGAAAAGAGTATTCATATAATGTTATATAGTTATGTACTTCATAGCAGTTTAAATAGGGTTCCTATGAATATTCCATACAGAAGATGGGGATACTGTCATTGGAACAAGTCTCTGTAATAATTACAGAATCATAACTATTCCTATTTAAAATAAATAGAGACTGTTCTTAAGAAATACATGGACGATGTTTCTTTTTTACATCACAGTCATCTCTAGACCTATAAAAAAATTGGAAAACAAGCATGGCAATCACATACCAATTTAAAGGCCACTAATGGGCATTTATTAGGAAGGCAGGAGGAAAAAATAAATGGATTCCATATCTCCCAATATGCAGATCACTCTAAAGTGATTTTGGAAAAAAATAGCAATTTCTGTATAGTTGTTTTTATATTCACAATAAGTAAATATTTTTTGTGCAAACTTACTGGGCACCCTTTGATTTCAAGGCCCTTCTAGATGACCAAAAGTTAGAAAATTTAATTGACAATACGGCTAATGAACAGTTAGGTTATAATTTTCATGTTGGCTCTTTTGACTTTCTGAGGCTCTAATGATTATTCAACAAAATGTGTATTGTAGTTCCTAAGTCAGCGTGTGAGTAAGGTGGTCTTGAGAACAGAGCTTGATGTTTTAAAGGTGTATTTTGTATCTTTGAAACATAGCAATGCCTTGCATTTAACTGCAAATCCTGTGACATGGTAACATGCTTTAATGTACGCATTAATGTGTACGTGTCTGTGTTAATATGTATTATATATAGAAATATCTGTATAAGCATAGACATACACATACACAAGGAATACCTGAATTTTCATGCCTCTGACAATGCAATGCATAAATTCACAATCCTATTGGATGTAACACACGCCTGTTACAGCGGGGATTACTGTAACACACATATATCAAACCAGGAGTCCCATGGAAAAGAAATATATATGGACGGATTCTTGGTAGATGTTTCAGAGATGTTTATTTCTCCAGCCGCATGGCC
>NW_008237230.1:9847-19233 GCF_000691975.1 Corvus brachyrhynchos | reverse complement strand
GTTCCTCCATAGTTTAGATATGGAATAGCAAAACAAAACCAAGAGGAGGAATCCAAAGTTTCTAGGGTTTACTCACACACATCAGTCGCTTAGGGATCGGGGATCATTCTGCTCACAATTCGCCACCATTTGTTACAGCGGGGATTACTGTAACACGCATATATCAAACCAGGAGTCCCGTGGAAAAGAAATATATATATGGACGGATTCTTGGTAGATGTTTCAGAGATGTTTATTTCTCCAGCTGCGTGGCCGGGGCTCTGCCGAGGAAGCCTCACAGTCTGCGCTGAGGGTCCTTGCCCACGCAGGGAAACACAAAACAACCAATGGGGAACGAGGCTGACCAGGGGCTCAGGAAACCCCGTGTCTGTCCCCTCAGGGCCCCTCTCCCAGGGCTACATGGCAGGGCGAGGGACCCCGACACACGCCTAACCATTAATACTGCTGCCTTTAGCCATTGCAAGAAAAAACATCTTTCAACTTCCAATTTAGAGAAGCTCATTAGAATTTTACATATCAAAATGATCATGTGCCTTTAGATATATCAGATGTCTAATTGTCAAGCACAGTAATGAATAGTATAGTGTTATAAGAATTCGAACCATTTTATGCCAAACTGTATAATCTGAAAAGAGCACTGGCATAATTAGCTCATACATCTCACATATACTAAGCACTGGTGGCAAATTGTAGTGTTTTCTTATACCGGAGTATCTAACACACATATTTTTAAAAAATGGTCAATTGTAGAGGCTGATAATCTGAAAGTACAAATGAATGGCCAAATTAGTAATATCACTACTGAATTCAGGATTTGGCACATTAGTAATATTTATGTGTTACTTCTTCTTGGTAGCAGTATTAATTTTGGGCCTTGTCTGATAAATTATAATGTTTTCCCTTTTTCATGCTTTTGTAATATTAATCTATGATAAAAAATGGACTGGTTTATATAGATGTAATTTTACAGTGTAACTACATATTTTATATATATATGTATTTAAATGCAACTACCTGTACACATGTACTTAGTCCCACACATGTATACATGGTTCTCCTGTGTACATATAAGCACACATATGCTTTATTATGTGAGCAGGCTATACAGTCATTACAGAATAAGAATTTCAGTTCAACTTCATGCATTTAAATATTTCCCCTTAAAAATAGTAATAATGCAAACAGGTTAATTTACAAAGAAATCTATTTAAATGCAGTGAGGTGCATTCCATATAACTCTACAGGAACATAAAACGTGATGCATTTTGTTTTATTTTACACCTTAAAAGAATAGTAGCACCATGAATTTCAATCAATAATTCCTTTAGAAGTGTAGAGCAGTTCATATTCTCTGTGCTGAATTCTTCAATATGCATCTTATACTGACCACAGTATGTATGAGCTTTTGAAATACATTTATTAATTTCAACAGTAAATATGGTAGCTCTCAGACCGGAATATCATTGTATCATGTATAGTTGAAAGACCTTTATTTTTTGCACTTTGGACTTAGAAAATTCTATACAAATTATAATGTTAAGTAATTCAAAGTATAATGTGGAGGAAAGATGAATGGAAAGACTTAAATCTTAGGTGCATAATTCATTCTAACAGTTTAGAAAGACTTGCCTTCATCAATTTATTGACTAATATAAGCAGCATTCCAAATAAACACATAGAGGAAAATGCATTGCACAGTCATCCTGGTGTAAATACCTGCAAATTGCTATAGACACAAAACATAACCAAGCTGTGAAGCCATTAAAAACACATCACAGGAGGGAAAATTGTCAAAGTAGTTATACATCAACTACTGTGTAATGCAGATCTGATCCCCAGTCTCAGAAAGCAAGGCCCTACTTTAAGATATAGCGAAGTGCCTCACATCTCTCTGCACAAGCAGAGGCTGCCAAAAGAGAAATGCAGGCAAAGACGTTCCACAGATCTGAAGTGCTTTTATCTATCCTTAGAGAGAGAATTCTTCCAGTCTTCGGATATTAGAGTGATCTATGCTAGCAAGAAGGAAGGTAAAGGCAGCAGGTGGATTTTCCTGCAGTCGGGAGCAACAGAGGGCTTAGTCCCAGGCTGCTGCTGCTGCTGGTGTGGCTGGCAGGGGTAGATCGCTGATCACTCATGCATATCAATAACCATGCATACTTGAAATTTCTCATGACATCATCATTACCTTTGCCTCCTGCAGTCCAGGACCTCTGATCATGCTGGACTGGTCCACATTTTGATGCTAAAGGTCCTCCAGTGATGCCACTTTTCTCCTTCTTTCAGACCGGGGGCAGCAGCAAGCCAGCGACTGTTTCTTCCCAGTTCTAAGAGTCCTGAGAAAGCAAGGATTTCCCCCCTGCAAAACACACATACATGCAAGATATTTACAGTCAAGTTGCCACCATTTGGTAAAAATCTCTATACCATGCATAATCTAAAGCAATCAGGAGCTGGATCCTCAAATCATCTTGTCACTTTTTACTGAAATGTGATTTTTTTTTTCTTCCTTACACTGTGCTGGAAATTGCCGATGGTTTTACATCTTTATAGAGTCAAAGAGTCTTTCGTGAGGCTGAAGCAATTTATAATGCAAATAGAAGCTTGTGAAGGGATGAATGCTTTTTCAGTCTTATCACATCTTGATACATCTTAATAGCTGGTTTTTTTCTGATATTAACAGATGAATTGTTGGCTATCCCTGCTGGAAATTACTGACTGAAAGAAAAAATTCGGAATAAACTTTGAAGACAACAGATGTCTTTTGGATGTTATTAGCTGAGCATGCGCACATGCACAGACACACATCAGGTCACGATTGCATAAAAGGATGACTATTTTAAAGCAGCACTGGTACTCTTGGAGGAAACTGCACATCTATAAAAAAAAAATTTTGGATTCTAGCAAGGAAAGCTAGAGGGAAGTGAGTTGTTATCTTTGGTTATCTAGCTGTATGAGTGTTTTGGTCTTCATAAAGCTAGATAACCGAAAGTAAAAACTCCTTCAAGATCATCGTACATCGTGTGAAAATGAAAGACTATTGCAAGAGAGTAAAAAAAACCCCAAATAAACAAAAAAAAAAAAAAAAAACCAAAAAAAAACAACCGAGAAAGGTCAGCAATTCTCATTGAATCAACATTTTTATAGCTAAAGGTGGGAGTGGAGGGAATTAAATAGCATACTTAGTCCAAAATATGAAATTGTCAGATGCTGAATGATGCAACAAGGAAATTGTACCAATGGTAAACATTGCATGTGCAGCCATTGCTGTTAAATAAATAAATAAAGAGAAACCTAGACTAGTTAATGTTTAACTGAGCTGAGATTTTTTTTTTAGAAAGTTATTTGGAAATGCTGTTTCATTTTGCAAAATTATTCATTGCAATGAAATGACTTTAAAAATAAAGCTGATAGTTGGTTAGGATGATGATGATGGTTGCTGTTGGTGGTGATGATACAGTGTGGACTGAACTGGAAAAAAATCAGTCTGCATTCATCTTAGACAAACCACTGAGGGATTTATTTCAAATAACATGAAACCATGCTTTCAAAAAAAGTTTACATTGAAATGTAGGCAAGCTTAACAATTTATAGCTACTGAGAACTTGGTGCAACTGCACAAGGATGAAAAAAGTGATGGCTGTTTTTTATTCTTCTGTTCAAAATGCAAGCACAGATGCTTCTCTGTTCCAAGAAGGTTTCCTTGAGGAGGCTATTGAAGCAGAAGGACATGATGGAGATGAGATTGCCTCCTCCCTTGTCAGTGTTAAAAATGTTCTGTCTTACTCTGTGCCTAGCATTGGAAATGAAAGTGACATTTACTCAAAAAATCCACGTGTGTGCCTCCTCTCTTCTTGTTTAAGGATGAGCAGGTCTATCTAGGAAACAGTTCTGGCATCCCAAACTGAAATAATTAGGACGTATATAGACCTGACAAAAATGGAAAGGGGGTGGGGAAGCTGACGGTCTGTCTTGCCTAATTGATTCCGTTAAACGACCTGCAGGAGATGTGAACGGCTGGGCACTCCCATTCCCACGCTCAGGGCAAGTGGCAATTCCATGCCTCGGCAGCCCGTGACAGACAGCTCTGCTGGGGGCTGCAGAATGAAAAAACCCTCAAGTGCACTATACCATACTCATCTCCATTGCCTCCATAAGTGGAAGTATTTCCCACCCACAACCATCTGCAGGCTGCCAAGTGAGAACACCAACTGCTCTGTGGCTGCACACTCTCTTTCTGTTAATTCTGGAACCTCAGTACAAGTTCCTTGGGAGCAAGTTTCACTTTTCTTCCGTGGCCCAAGTATTGCAGATGATTTAAGAGAGGCAAGGCAGATGCAAGGCAACCTGGGAGGTGCAGCTATGGAGACTGCGCCTCTCTTCCCTGATGGAAAATAATAGCCGACATAATGTGTTGACCTTGCAAACATCTGATGGGTTTTAGTAAACACTTGTTTGGGTGCTATTCATATTTATCATTATTGCAGTTTAGGCACCTTTTACAGCGAAATTGAGCAGGTTTAATTTTTAAGGGCAACATTTTCCTTTGAATTCAACCTAAACATCTTTCCAGAGGCAGACTAGTGTCTAACACTATCTTAGAAATTGAACATTTCTAAGGTAGATTAAAATAAGATCAGAGATAAGGAAACAATTCTCAACGTTCTTCATAAATTAAAGGGTTGACTTTGTACAGGCTGTTAGTTTGTGGGTTTGGTGTTTTGAGGGGTTGTTTGGTTTTGTTTTGGTTTTTTTCAATTTTTACTTATGAATTGGATGACACATAAAATACTGTTCGGGTGTTTATAATGGAAATACTTACCTTTACATCACATACTCTGAGAGAAAGGAAGCAGAGAACCATCAAACAGGTCCTAGAAACAAGACACGCACTGTTGATTTAAAATAAATAATTAACCTCCAAAGTAATCTCATCTTCCCTGTAGTTCCAAATATATTCTATAGGATTTTTAATGCTTACTCGGTGGCTTTTTTACTGAGATTCAGCTAGTTCCCCAGCCAATCTGTATTTACATGAATTCCCACTTTAGCTGCTGTACACATGCCAAAGTTTTACTACTGTAGTGACCACTGAGAAGCCCCTTGTTTATTTACATTTGAAGCACTGTTTGTGCAACCAGTCTTTCATTTTGAGTGCCTGTATGCCTTTCATTTACTTCTATCCAGGGGTGCTATTTACCTAGATCGATTGTCTACGACAATTAATATTTACATTACAAAGTATGTGGTTTTCTTTCTGAAAGACCTTCAGTTAAGGCAATAAACTGTTTTCTGGGGAAACCTATTGTTTACTCAGGCATCCAGTGGAGTCAATTAACTTAAGCTTTTGCTTGCATCTTGGTATTTTACGCAAATTTGTTAAGGAAAACACCTAGGAAAAACACAAATTTTATAATCATGTTGTCCATTGTAATATTAAATTGATTTGTACCATATTGAAGTTACATGACTATAAATTAATAAAACACTACTACTACTACTACTACTATTACTACTACTAATTATATTATTGTTATTGTTGCTATTATTTTTCCTTCATTGCTTAGAAGCAAAATGCCCCATCTCCTGCAAATCTGACTTGAGAAAAGAGAGCATCTTAAAATGTAGCATGCTCTCCAAGTTTATGCCTGCCTCATGTAGCAAATAATGTTGTGCAAAATTATCTATCTGTAAATTGTTGTTTCCTTAAAACTTGTAGAAACCCCCAAACAATATACATTTTTAAACAAAAAGAAGTGTAAATATCAGTTGAGCAGTCCTTTGAAGGCTAGTTTTAGCACTAGGAAAAACCAGATCAAATTTATTTAGCATGCCACTCTGTCAAAAAACGGAGTGAAGTTGCAGGTTGTGTGAGTATGCATGTTAACTAGCAGGAATCCAGGCTTATTCTCTGTGAAAAGGGAGCAGCAGTTGCTGTGCAAGGCCAATGTTAAAAAGGCAGCTGAATTTAACACCATCTGGAAGAAAAGATCCTTTCACAACTTTCTCACACCATCAGACAAAACTAGCATCTCTTGTTCTGGGCCCTTGTCTATGCAACCATACAATACTGAGTCATTATACTTTTGCTGAGAGAAAATTTGAGAACACAATATGGGTAACCAGTGAATGACCAAGTTTCATTGTGCCTGCTTAAGTCAATTGAAATCTAGGTCTAGAGCTATGAATGGCAGTATTGTTTTCCTCACCGAGGCGGTACTAAATGTCAGCACAGTGTAAAGAAAAACTTGAAATCTGCAAATAACTTACCAGATTTCAATTATAATATTTTCCCACACTAGAACTAATATCATTGCTAAGGTCTACAATGCCCAAAATACAAAAAGAATCAGAAAAAAATGAGTTGATTTACAATTTATTTTATTCAGATAAACTTATTAATTTTCTTATGGGAACTTGAATTCAGCATATAGAGATGGCTTATTGTTTCCTGAGAAGTTCAAGTTATAAGAATAATTAGAAGAAATAAGGCTGAAGTTGATAAACAAAATAAAAGGTAATATATTTCTGTAGGTGCTAATGAAATATATTAATAGATCTCAGTGTAGATCCAGGTACCAGAAGAAATGTTTTCAGTTCTCTTAGTTTTTATTACCTTTTCTTTTCTTGTTTGATATGATTATAGTTTCTATTATAAATACTATTCAGTTCAGTCTTCTGTTTAGGATTCATATATCAATTGGCATAATGCAGACTAAGAAAAAGAAACAGTTCAAATACATTACAAGGAGTTAGTTACATATTTTATTAGAACATCTGTGTTTTTAATCTAATTGACTGTGAGTTTGTTAGTTTCATTAAAATGTCATACAGTTCTTAGCATAAAACTGCAAAGCAATGAGTAACTACACTTTTGATGAATAATACATCTGTGCCAACCACATTAACTAGTAAATTTCTAAGCAGAAACAATATCTGCAGCATTTGTCATTTGTAGTTCTATTGTGTAATACTGACAGAGACCACTCAGAGTGGCTTGTGAAAAATTAATGTTAGAAAAGTTGTATTTTCTTAAAATCTTTTGTTAAGAACAATAATACAAATTAGGATAATCCAGACTTGAAGTATAAAGAGCAGAATGACACTAGCACATGTTTATATTCCATTCATAGCAGGTAGAAAAAAAAGGCAAAACTCTGTAAGCCATAGTGCTAGTGGGGCTGTTGCATTGACAGTAACAAAAGCTGACAGTGAGGGAAACTATATTTACCAGTCCAGAAATTGGTTGTATGAATGGACATATTCATGAGTGCATCTATGCCTTCCTAAAGTTGCCATTAATATGCATTAACATAGAAGAAATTCATTATTTGTTTCAATTGAAATGGAAATACTTCAATTTCAATATGGGAAATATTTCATTTTACAAAGAACTTGAGTGTGCTGTCTTTAAGGGCAGATTTGGCCTTTCCCGTGTGAATTAGAAGTTGTTTTCTCATTTCTGTTTACTAGCTCCAGAAGTGAGGGTGAAGTAGCAGTCCCACAGAGACACAATGAAAAAGTCCATTTAGATTTTTTAAATGCACAACACTTTCATCGATTGCATACTCTGGGATGAGCACAATAATTAGCTCTTACCTCCTTCATTATTTTAATTTACAGGAAAGAAAATGCCAGGCTTCTGACAATTAAATTTCCCCACTAAATGGTAAATGCATGAGATAAAAATGAATACATTTTTATGGACTTCTCTTGAGGGAATGGAAAAGGAGGAGAAAGGAGCCCTTTGGATTTGTAGTTGTCTACTAACAATAACCTATTTTGTTATTCTTGAACCTGTTGCACATATTTAGCTATATACATATGTACATGTATATATAGACCTATAGATTTATAGTGTGTGGTGTAAAGCAGGTGTGAAGATTACCTGCAAGGTCCAGAGTCTAATCTGGATGAAATTGTTATTAGCTTTGCTGGGAGCAGGACTGAGTCTCATACCAGAGTGTTGTTGATTTATATACATACATATATTAGGAAAAAGGAAGGGGAGTGGGGTGTTCAGTCTGTCATTAAAGGTAATGCAATTCCCCCTCTAATTCAATATGATTAAGACTAAGCAATCAATGAGCCAAATTTTGCAGTCCTTGCTCTTAGAAGTGCCACTGAAAGATTGGATTCATGGTTGCCCATACTCATACATGTTGAAGACAGTGTGATTTGCTTTTGGATAAGTTGGAAAATAGGTCAATGAAATAGCTATCATTAGTCTTCATAGATTTTGATATTGATCTTGTGTCATATCTGACAGTATTAATTGGGGAAATCTATTATTAAAGTGTAGCTTGCCAAGGAAGGAGCTCTGGCTGTCTACAGGGAACAAACATATGGGTCAGGGGAGAAGAAAGATTCTTTGGGACCCCAATGAAGGAAAGGCCCTGTGCTTTGGTCCTGTAGGGTCCATGCATGAGGATTCCCTTCTAGAAAGTGAGGAAGCTGCAGGCAGAGCTGACAGGGGCCTGTGCCTGCTACCCTCCCACCTGAGCTCACCCAGTGTGGGTCCTGGCCATCCTTGGCAAGCTTGAGGCTTGCTGGCTTCCCAGAGAAGGGACACATCACCCTTTAACAGCTTTTTCAACTGAATTCAACTGAATTAAACCAAAGATGAGCAGAAACCTTGGTGTTGGAAACCTCTTGCTGCCCTGGTCTCAGTCGGAAGCAAGGGACATGCAGGAGGCACCCCTGCAAGACCTAACCCCCGTGACCTCCCACTACTGAGGGCCACTGCTATGCCAAGATGGCAGTGGAGCTATTCCCTACCAGTGGAGCTTTGAGTGCCTCCTGCAACTGGGGTGCTGATTAGCGTTTCCTAGAAATCCAGCAGCTGCAGCAGGGCTCTCCCAGGTGCTGCTGGGCCAGGTTAGTCATGCTGGGGATCACCCTCCCTCCCACCCCCTTGGCTGCCTGCCTGCCTTTTTCTCCCCTATAGTCCTATATATAGTTACATACATATGTATTTAGCTTGTATACTTATATATAGTTATAGACACAATTAATAATTTAGGTTCTTCTATCTGTTGGGCTACAAAGTGTGCATTATTAATTACAGCTATTAATTGTTGCTAGTGATTAATATTAATTAGCACTTCCTTTACTAAGAAGCAGTCATTTGTGTCCACAGGCTCACACAAACAAGCTATAAAAGCAGAGTCCCCTCCCAGCAGGTATTGCAAAGTAACTGAGTTATTATTATACTGGTTTGTCATTATCTCAAGGGCTTTTATTTGCATGTGGAAAGCTCCTCCTGTGAATAAAGTGAAAACTCTCCAGGTGAGCAACTGTCTCTGGCTTGAGGGTTGCCTGGTGGCCCCTTGCCTGGCTGTTCCGGTTTGGTCAAATTTAGAGATATATCCTCTGAGAGAAGGCACAAC
>NW_008237230.1:9276-9691 GCF_000691975.1 Corvus brachyrhynchos | reverse complement strand
TCCCTTTGGTCTCCTTGGAGCTGGGGCTTGGCCCAGGGCCAGGCCCTCTGTGCTCGGTGGAAAGTCAGCCCAATGTGTTCTGATATTGAAGCAATCCACGGAAAAAGGGAAAAATCCGAAATTCCAGGGAAGGGAAAAAAAGTTAAACTCTCAGTCTCTCTCCAGAGAAGAAGAAACCAAAAAAAAAAAAAAAAACTGGCTGAAAGCTGGCTGGGAAAAAGAAGTCGCTATCTCTGTGTGACCTTAAA
The DNA here is from genome assembly GCF_000691975.1 of Corvus brachyrhynchos. Classification (NCBI taxonomy): domain Eukaryota; kingdom Metazoa; phylum Chordata; class Aves; order Passeriformes; family Corvidae; genus Corvus; species Corvus brachyrhynchos. The sequence goes on along the minus strand of NW_008237230.1, from coordinate 9,443 downwards.
GAAGCTGCAAACTGCTTTGAAAAAGTTTTGCTCAAGTTTTTTCCTTTCCCCTCTCAGGCTCAGTTTAAAGGCATAGAAAGGCACAAGAATTAATTTCTGGGCATAGGGTAGCGATATGGGATACACATCATAAGGTCACCCCAAGACAAGAGGTTAAACATCCGAGC
>NW_008237230.1:6762-8479 GCF_000691975.1 Corvus brachyrhynchos | reverse complement strand
TCCCAATGTGTTCTGATATTGAAGCAATCCACGGAAAAAGGGAAAAATCCGAAATTCCAGGGAAGGGAAAAAAAGTTAAACTCTCAGTCTCTCTCCAGAGAAGAAGAAACCAAAAAAAAAAAAAAAAACTGGCTGAAAGCTGGCTGGGAAAAAGAAGTCACTATCTCTGTGTGACCTTGAACAAGCTGCAAACTGCTTTGAAAAAGTTTTGCTCAGGTTTTCCTTCCCCCTCTCAGGCTCAGTTTAAAGGCATAGAAAGGCACAAGAATTAATTTCTGGGCATAGGGCAGCGATATGGGATACACATCATAAAGTCACCCCAAGACACTGGCACACCCTGCTGCCTGGCCATGAGGACTGCATGTCGAGGGAGACACTGGCAGCCAATAATGGTTCTGGCATGCCTTTGTGCAAGTTTACATCATCACAACATGGCAATAAGGGTGGTGGTGACAGTGGTACTGGGAGCTGCTCCCTGCCCCCCTTCCCTCCTCGTACCTCAGGAAAGCCTCCTGTGCAGTGGAGAGTTACCTCTTGACCAACGTGTTCTCAGAAGGCTCTGCTCTCCCCTCTAGATAGAAAGAAGTTGACAAGAGGTTGTTTACAAAAAAATTATGAGTCTTAAGTACTTACTAAAGCCAGTTAATAGCATCATGCATGGACATTTAAACTTGTTGGAAGGATTACAGAGAAATCATGCTGTCCACAGCTAATGATACCATCTTAACATTTCAATTTTTTAAGATGTAGCTAAATCCACCTCAGTATGGTGCACGACCACTTTCCTTTCTGCCTGCATGGAGGCCAAGGAACACAAGGAGTAAGGGCAAGTATGATACAAGGACACCTGGTCAGACGGGGACATTCCTCAGTTCCAGCTGCCTGCTATTGCCTTTTCTAGTTCAGTGTTCTATCAACAGTCAGGGTAAAGCTTCATTTCTAAAATGCACCCTAACGACTAATGTTGCCTCCCCAGTATCAAGGCCTTGCTAAGTTTTTTCTTTCATAGGTAAACAACAGCGGTTCCAACAGAGTTGCTCTTTCCTAGGGCTCTGCCATAGGCTGATAATGAGGGCTAATTTTTCCATGCTAGAATTTTTTTGCTTTAATTACCTCTGAAGCAATATTTGATACAATGCAAATGTTTCTGGTTAGTTGCTACATCAATAGTAGATTTACAGCATCTTCTAAGAAGCAGCATTTGGAAAATGATGTTTTGTTCGTAATGTTATTCAGTTTTATTCTTTTTTTAATCTGGGCTACACCTAAATAGAGGTATTTGTAAAATAACTTATAGTAGAATGGCAAACACACACGTAATGTAGACATAATTTATGCCTTTTCCTGGTCTTAAAATCAAGAGTCAAACACGGTTAGAAGGGGAAAAGGGATTTTACAAGGTAAAATCATAGATTAGCAAGCATAGTCCTGGAAAGGATGTCCTTGCTAAGGGGTGCTTACAGCTTCCTCTGGGACCTGATAGAACCTATCAGCTGGCCAGTTTGAATATGGACAATTCTCTAAGCCACTTAAAGTTGTGATCACCTCTGTGATCCACATTTAAGAATAGGCAAACTCCCCCTCCAAGCTCTCTCTCGTTTCCGGTGCTGGGACAGGTGGCTGCGGGGCCCGTGTGGGGGCCAGCGGGCCCGGCCAGGCCCTGCTTGGGCCAGGCTGGGCCGGGCCCTGGCCCTCCCGGGGCCCTGGGCCCGTTCCA
>NW_008237230.1:4372-5556 GCF_000691975.1 Corvus brachyrhynchos | reverse complement strand
ATAACAGGGGTATAAAAGAAAAGGAAAAAAATCTTCATGGCATCATTTTCCCCCTTTTAGAGACTAACAAAACTCTACCTTGTCTAGTCTCTACTCTACTCTATTCTTTACCCGCAGAACCGGTTTACACAACCGGCTGCTCTACAGGCAATTATACAGAGAGTAACTACAACTACAGCTATTATGAATATTTCTTTTACCCAGGCCCAGTTTGGTAACCATGAGGTGAGGGTATCAAAAATATGATCAAAATTCAAGGTGTTGTTTCTAGAAGCTACTTCATGTAGAATTTGGGTTCCCTTCCAAATTTCATCTAAATCTTTCTTAACTCTCTCATTTTGGTCCACTTAAGAACAACAGGCGGTATTGACAATAGCACATACACCTCCTTGTGCAGCAAGTATGAAATTGAGAGCTATCCTGTTTTGCATAACTGCATGCGACAGACTGTCAACTTCCTCCTGTAAGGCTGAAATTGCATCTGCAGTATGCTCCTCAATAGGTTCAATGGCAGCTGAGATGTTTACAATTGCTCTCTCTAGTTCAACCACTTTGTAAGAGGTACGAGGGCTCTGATTATGCTATGAAAAAGTGTGGGACGTTCAATGAGGGGATTAAGAGATCTTTTTCTCCTCTCATTTGGTTTTTCAAGATGGTCAAATATTGTTATATTTGGGACCACAGCCCCAATGGCACAAGCCTGGTCTTTGTTCACGGGCATAACTTTCCAGGCCTTATCACCACATATCCAATACAACCCCGCCCCAAACGGCTGAGCCAGTCTCCACCCTGTCAATTTCATCTTTGCTGCAATTCTTGGGTCTATTATTTCCCTGAAATGTATCTTATGACAATATGAAGAAAGAACAGCTTTTCTTGTGGCGTTTACAATTGCACAAGGAACTTTATAGTTTGCATGCTCTAACAGGCTATTCAGGGGTATGGGGGGCAGAAGGATGCTATTCATTGATTCCCACGCTTCAGTGCGGTTCTCTTCCATTAAAATGACAATCCATGGCCAGTGACCCCTCCCATCCAGGGGTGGTAACTGAGTACAGATCTAGCAATTGCTCTTATTAAGAATTTTGGACACATTTTGGACCACAGTCTTATGCAAATCATGGGGTGAACCCGTAACCATGGTTACCAGTTGGGCAAACAGCAAACATGTAAAAAACAGTTTA
>NW_008237230.1:0-3124 GCF_000691975.1 Corvus brachyrhynchos | reverse complement strand
TGATCATATTTTGGGGTAAATGATGACAAATCTATCTCTTTCTGTGGTACCACTGCAAAAATGCCTTTTTCTGCAATCCCCCTGGCTGTTTTGTCAGCAAAATGATTTCCCAGTTCGGGGGCTGTTTTCCCTTTTTGATGACCCTTGCAATGCATGATAGCCACTTCCGTAGGCTTCCAACTGCTCTGTAAAAGTGCAAGAATTTGTTTAGCATGCTTAACTTCATTACCTTGAGCAGTCAGCAGGCCACGTTCCTTCCAAATAGCTCCGTGGGCATGAACAACACTGAAGGCATATTTGGAATCAGTCCATATGTTCACCTTCTTCCCCTTGCTCAGTTCTAGAGCTCTCGTTAGTGCAATGAGTTCAGCTTTCTGTGATGATACATCTGGAGGCAAGGCTTTTGCCTCAATGATTTTACCTGAGGTGGTTACGGCGTAACTGGTCATCTTCCTACCGTTTTTCATGAAGCTACTCCCATCAGTGTACAATTCCCAGTCTGGATCCTTCAAAGGAACATCTTTCAGGTCTGGTCTGCTGGAATAAGTTTCCTCTATTGTCTGCAAACAATCATGCTCAGGCACACTGTCAAGTAACGTGGATGATAAAAACGTCGCAGGGTTGACCACAGAAGTTGTCTTTAGAGTATCATCATCCTGTTCTAACAACACAGATTGGTATTTGAGCATCCTGCTAGGGGAGAGCCAGTGTCCCCCCTTTTGCTCCAGCACATTTATCACTGCATGGGGTACATACACGACAATGTGCTGCCCAAGGGTGAATTTACGGGCCTCCTGTATCAGAAGGACTGTTGCTGCCACAGCTTTCAAGCATCCTGGCCAACCCTGGGCTACATTGTCTAGTTGTTTTGAGAAATAGGCCACAGCTCTTCGCTGGTCTCCAAGGTGCTGGGCCAGTACCCCCAGAGCAACATTCAGTCGCTCATGTGTAAAGAGTTCAAAAGGTTTAGTCAAGTCCAGCAGCCCCAGAGCTGGGGCTGACATCAAGGAATGTTTCAGCTGTTTAAATGCAGCCCTGGCATTGTCTGTCCACATGATTGTCCCTTTTTCAGCTGCTTTAAGGACCTCATATAAAGGTCTCACCAGTATACTGTAGTTTGGTATCTACAGGCGACACCAACCTACCATCTCCAGGAAGGCCTGCATCTCCCTTACGGTATGGGGCTCTGGAAGTCGACAGATGGCTTCCTTCCGTTCTCTGCTGAGTTGGCGATGTCCACGGAAAATTTCCAGGCCCAGGTATACTACTGTTTCCCTGGCAACTCGTGCCTTTTCTTTCAAGACCTGATACCCACTTTGGCCCAAAATGTTAAACAGATTCACAGTGAGCTGGATGCAGTCATCTCGTGTCTTGGCCGCTATCAAGATGTCATCAACATATTGGAGAATGGCTCCTCCTGGTTCTTGTTTCTTCCGTCCTCCTGGTTCTTGTTTCCTCCAGTCCTCAAGCTCCTTTGCCAGCTGGTTTCCGAATATGGTCGGGCTGTTTTTGAATCCTTGTGGTAAAACTGTCCAGGTGAGCTGGGTCTTCCTCCCTGTTTCTGGATTCTCCCACTCAAAAGCAAAGAGTTCTTGGCTATTCTTATGCACAGGAATGCAGAAAAAGGCATCCTTGAGATCTAAAACAGTGAACCACCCTAATTCATTTGTTAGTCTTGTCAAAAGTGTGTAAGGATTGGCTACCACTGGGTGTATGTCCTCTGTTATCTTGTTAATTTTCCTCAAATCCTGTACCAACCTGTAGCTTTTACCATCAGCTTTCTTTACTGGCAAGATTGGTGTGTTGTACCTGGATTCACATTCCACTAACAACCCAAATTTGAGAAACTTTTCAATCACAGGTACTAATCTGTAGGATTTTGTGTTTTGACTCGTCAGAAGAAATAATTTGAAGAGATGGAACTACATGATTAATTGGGTTTATTGCTTAAAATAACAAACGCATCAGTCGAGGCGTGAAATTTTGCAATACCTCCAAATAATGGCGAATAATCACAAGATTTAGAGTTACATCATAATTTATAACTTTCTAATCCAATAGATACTTAAAATGACACTTTGCTTTAGATTTATGACCTATCACCTGTGTCACTTCTCACTGCAGTGCAGCTGTGTCTTGACCAATAACTTCTCATGTCACGTACACACAGATGTCTCTATTATACCATCTACATTCTTAACTTAAACTATATAAAATCATGCTATTATATTTAAAACCCTCCACCAGAACGCCCAGTGTTCATTTTTACTTATAACTATAGGAACACAGGCTTGTGATCCTCTTGCTTAAGATTTATAAATCTCTGTCAATTAAGCTAGACCTATTCCAGGGTTGTAAATCAAGGCCTCCTCTAACTGCAGGAGTTTCTACTCCTCTGTCTCCCACATCTCCCCCTCCTTTCTGTACCAAAAAAACTCCCACTGATGGATTTATCAATCATTTGCTGCACACATTGAAACAGACAAGGTACCAGTTTGACAACTATGGCTGCCAAAATGTATAGGCCTGTTGTAAGACATTTCTTTACCCATGATGCTAAACCCCATCCACTAAACAAATCATCCACCCAAGTTCCATCATCGATTCTTATTTTTGACACACCCTCTTTAAGTTGGTGTATGCTCTTATGAATAGATTCTGAGTGGTCAGACAGATTCATACAGCACATCCCCTCAAAGTCTTTGCATCCATGTCCATGGGCTAGCAAAAGAAAATCAATTGCTGCTCTATTTTGTAAAGTTGCATGCCTCACATCTTTGACATCTGCTAAAAGGCCACTTAACACAAGGGATGTGGCATTAGATTGTTTACTCAGCCAACATCCCAACTGATCCAACTGCTTTAATGCAGCTACTGAGGCAAGTGGTGGCATAAGAAGAGATGCTGCAAGCCTTTTTCCATAGCCCCATGGGGTAAAATCATCTTTATATTCTGGTCCGTATTGATGGGTAAAAGATCTTTTTTGTTTGTGTCTTATGTTGGCAATTGTCTTCATATTAGGAGTAAATAATGTAAGCTCTCCCAAAGTACACGGACCGCCTTTAATATTTGAAGGGATAGCTGGCCATGTTCTGTCTCCACATACAAAAAACATTCCTCTTGG
>NW_008237229.1:6817906-6819836 GCF_000691975.1 Corvus brachyrhynchos | reverse complement strand
AAAAAAGAACAACGAACGAGTGAAGAAGGGGAAGAAGGGAACGAGAAAAAAAGAGCAACGAACGAGTGAAGGGATTAAACGGGAAGAAGGGAATGAGAAAAAAAGAGCAATGAACGAGTGAAGCAGGGGGAAGAAGGGAACAAGAAAAAAAGAGCAACGAACGAGTGAAGAAGGGGAAGAAGGGAACGAGAAAAAAAGAGCAACGAACGAGTGAAGAAGGGGAAGAAGGGAACGAGAAAAAAAGAGCAACGAACGAGTGAAGAAGGGGAAGAAGGGAACGAGAAAAAAAGAGCAACGAACGAGTGAAGAAGGGGAAGAAGGGAACGAGAAAAAAAGAGCAACGAACGAGTGAAGAAGGGGAAGAAGGGAACGAGAAAAAAAGAGCAACGAACGAGTGAAGAAGGGGAAGAAGGGAACGAGAAAAAAAGAGCAACGAACGAGTGAAGAAGGGGAAGAAGGGAACGAGAAAAAAAGAGCAACGAACGAGTGAAGAAGGGGAAGAAGGGAACGAGAAAAAAAGAGCAACGAACGAGTGAAGAAGGGGAAGAAGGGAACGAGAAAAAAAGAGCAACGAACGAGTGAAGAAGGGGAAGAAGGGAACGAGAAAAAAAGAGCAACGAACGAGTGAAGAAGGGGAAGAAGGGAACGAGAAAAAAAGAGCAACGAACGAGTGAAGAAGGGGAAGAAGGGAACGAGAAAAAAAGAGCAACGAACGAGTGAAGAAGGGGAAGAAGGGAACGAGAAAAAAAGAGCAGCGAACAAGTGAAGGGATAAATGGGAAAGAAGGGAACAAAAAAAGAGCAACAAACGAGTGCAGGAAAAAGGGGGAAGAAGGGAACGGAAAAAAAAGAGGAACGAACGAGTGAAGGGAAAAGGGGGAAGAAGGGGGGAAGAAAGGAACGAGAAAAAAAGAGCAACGAACGAGTGAAGGGAAAAGGGGGAAGAAGGGAACGAGAAAAAAGAGCACAGCGAACGAGTGAAGGGATAAATGGGGAAGAAGGGAACGAGAAAAAAAGAGTAACAAACACGTTAAGAAGGGGAAGAAGGGAATGAGAAAAAAAGAGCAACGAAGGAGTGAAGGGATAAATGGGGAAGAAGGGAACGAGAAAAAAGCAACGAATGATTGAAGGGAAAAGGGAGAAGAAGGGAACGAGAAAAAAAGGGCAACGAACGAGTGAAGGAAATAAGGTTGAGGAAGGGAAGAAGAGAGAGCGCAACAAACGAGTGTGGGGTATAAAAGGGGAAGAAGGGAACGAGAAAGAGAGCACAACGAACGAGTGCGGGTAAAAACGGTGGAAGAAGGGAACGAGAAATTGAGCGCAGCGAAGGAGTGCGGGGGAAAAAAGGGGAGAAGGGAACGAGAAATCGCAACGAACAAGTGTGGTTGAAAAATGGGGGCAAAGGGAACAAGAAATAGAGCGCAACGAAGGAGTGAAGGGAAAAAAGGGAAGAAGGGAAGGAGAAAGAGAGTGCAACAAACGAGTGCGGGGGATAAAGGGGGAACAGAGCGCAACGAGAAAGACAGTGCAACGAACGAGTGAAGGGAAAACGTTAGAAGAACGGAATGAGAAAGAGAGTGCAACAAATGAGTGCGGGGAAAAAGGGGAAGACGGGAACGAGAAGGATTGTGCAACGAACGAGTGTGGGTGAAGGAGTGGGAAGAAGGGAACGAGAAAGAGAGTGCAACAAATGAGTGCGGGGGAAAACGGGGAAGAACGGAATGAGAAAGAGAGCACAATGAAAGAGTGCATGGGAAAAAGGGGTAAGAAGGGAACGAGAAAGTGAGGGCAACGAACCAGTGCGTGTAAAAATGGGGGAAGAAGGGAACGAGAAAGAGAGCGCAGCAAGCGAGTGCAAGGGAAAAAAGGGGAAGAAGGGAACGAGGAAGAGAGCGCTAAGAAAGAGTGCTGGGGAGAAAGGGGGAAGAAGG
>NW_008237229.1:6817487-6817883 GCF_000691975.1 Corvus brachyrhynchos | reverse complement strand
TGGAATGACAGAGTGCGTGGGAAAATGGGGGAAGAACGGAACGAGAAAGTGAGCGCAACGAATGAGTGCGGGTAAAAACGGGGGAAGAAGGTGTGGAGTATGCCCAGCCCCTGCCCTGGAGGGATCTCTGCTGAGATAAGAGATTTCCCAATCGCCCAGCAGGACTTCCTGGAAAGACAACCACTTCTTTGGTCACGGCGAGTAAAGACAAACCCACAGTCCTTTAGGAGACGCTATGCAGATCCTTTGTAACCCATTGGTCTTCACCCATCCCCTGTATCCCTATAAAAGCTAAGGCCTCTGCCCCTGTGAGAGAGAGCTCTCGTCCCTGGCTCTCCCCTTTGCTGGAGGGAACCCACAATAAAGCTACCTTCGTGCGGAAGCAGCCACACAAGC
>NW_008237229.1:6774822-6817436 GCF_000691975.1 Corvus brachyrhynchos | reverse complement strand
CAACCTGATAATCACTAAAGAGCTGACAGCCTCTGCAAGGGCCCTCCTGCCAGCAGCTGAGGGAAGACACCGGGCCTCGGGAAGGCGATTCCTTTTGGGACCATCTCCCCGGACTGGTCACCTCTTCCTGGGTCAGAGTCACTGACCTCATCACCAGCTGTAATACTTCTTCTCCCTTTCTCCCCCGCACTCATTTGTTGCACTCTCTTTCTCATTCCCTTCTTCCCCCTGTTTCCCTTCACTCATCGCTGCGCTCTTTCTCGTTCCCTTCTTCCTCCTTTTTCCCCCGCACTCGTTCGTTGCGCTCTTTCTCGTTGCCTTCTTCCCGTTTTTACCTGCACTCTTTCGTTGCGCTTTCTCGTTCCCTTTTTCCCCCTTTTTTCAGCACTCGTTCATTGTGCTCTTTCTCGTTCCCTTCTTCCTCCTTTTCCCCCCTCACTCCTTCATTGCACTCTCTTTCTCGCTTCCTTGTTCCCCCTTTTTCCCCCGCACTAGCTCGTTGCGCTCTCTTTCTCATTCCCTTCTTCCCCTTTTTTCCCTCGCACTCATTCGTTGCACTCTCTTTCTCGTTCCCTTCTTCCCCCTTTTTTCTGGTTACGAAGAATACCTTTTTGTCTAATAGCACAATGTTGCTGATGTTGGTCAGGCCATCTGAAGTCACGGCAGCTAAGCTAAATGGACAATGGGTTTTGGAGTTCTGATGGGTAAGACCCTTCTCCAAACTGTTCCCCTTTTCTCAGCTTTCCACTGCTGCCATCTTTGACATTAAAAAAACCCCCAAAACTGGTACATCCGGATGTCTCACTATGTTTTATATTGAGGAGAACAGGAAAGTGTGATAAGAAGCAAGTACTCTCCCTTAGATTTCCTAAATTGCCCTCAACAGTCTGACATTTTCTGTGAGTATCAATTGCAATGTGCAGTAGCATATCAAAGGACACATGGTGCCTTGAGTAATTTACTTGTGTCTCTGTTCTGTCTTATTCTCATATGAAAAGGTTAAATATTCAGAGAAAGATGTAGAAAATATGGGTGGTCATATGTGGGGGTTTTGTTTGTTTCCAAGGGATTGATTTTTATTAAGAAATAATCCTTCTGTTTTCCTTCCATATCTATCAGGGCTTACCTCTAATCTTAGAATCCAAAGCCTCTAAAATTGCTTTAGATTTACTTTTTAATTTTCTTTTGCAGATTGGCATGGCTTTCTAACATCTGATTCAATATTACTTATACTGTAGTTTTAACCTTAAACATCTGAGAAAAATGAGCTATGTTCAGAGTAAAATTTATTCCTAAAAAAAATTATTGACATTACTTTCATCCCCTAGATTGATTCTTTTGTCCTTATTTGCAAATTTTGTTACTATTGCTGGGTAAGGTGGAAGGAAGGAGAAGCTATATCAGGTGAAAAGGTAGATAGCCGATATTTTTGCAATGTTTGTTGTGTACAGTATTAATTTGGGGATAAGCCTAGTTAAAACCACAGAATTTTAATGGATACAAGTTAAGAAGGGATCTCTGAATGAAGTCCAAATTTGTGATCCTAAAAACTATAGCAGCAGACTTGGCCATAGGTTTCCTGTTGTCTTAGGCTCTGCAAACTCACTCCCTTGCTTTTCCTTCCTCGTTCTGCCTCAGCCAAAACAGAAACACCTTTCTGCTTCTCATCCAGCATGTGCACTGACTTACCTGTTCAAACGAAAGACTTTTCTCTTGTTCCCACTTTTGTGGGTTTTTTCCTTTATTTCTTATGAAATACCTGAGCATCCCTGAATACTGAGTATCAGCCCAGAGGCGGAGTTTACATAACATAATTCTTTACAACTTGTGGGGAGGGCTGCAGCAACACTGTACCCAGTGCTGTCCAGGTGGGTAAGTGTCCCTTACTGAGCAAGAAAATATACTGTCTACCCAGCTTTGGCAAGGCTTTCCAACACTAAAGATTCGATGACTCTATGAAATACTACTAAATTCCGCTAAATGTGCTGCTGCATGTTTATGGCATTTTTCCTTTAATGCAACCATTTACAATTATGAGTTAAATCATGTCTCCTTGGTATTTACTGAGACTCTCTCGTTGTTGCTGTTTTTGGGGTTTTTTTGACAGGTTAATTTAGAGAGATGGTCTCAGTGATGTAAAATGCTTGTAAACAGAAAAACTGATTATATCCTGAATGGCCCTAACTTCAAACACCAAGGAGCCTATTAAGAATAGCGCTGAAGAAGACTTTTGAATCTTTAGTTTGTCTTGATCTTAGTACATTTTATAAAACAATCTCAGAAGCTCCTTCACCTCTTCAAGAAGCTTCTAAGTAATCTCAAACTTTTCTTGGTTTCTGGACTTACTTTGCAAAACTGACATTTCTTCTTGAAATCTTAGCTCACATGTGTTTCTCCAGCATCATGAAAGAGCAAGATAGACAAGCAAATAAAAATATGCAAAACTTAGTGTCCCACTTCGTGTTCTGTTTCCTGAATCAGTACATAAATTAGCTACCTCTTTTGCTTGGCCATAAAGCTAGGAAAAAAATAAAGATTAAATGATACACTCATAGGATATTACACTGAATAATCTTTGAGTAACAAAGCTTTACGAAGAAGTCATTAAGTTTTTGAAGGATTTTCTGTTCCATTCTGTCTATATTTTTGTTACATTCATGTCAGTGTTTTTAAACTTTTTTTGTAATGATGTAGACTTTACCTCTAGGAGAGATGATAATCTAATCAATAACATGATCAATATGCTTTGCTTCCTTTGTAAGAAGAAAGAGACAACCAACTAGTTAAAGCCAGTGGCCAGTGTTAGCCAACATCAATTTATGACTTGTTTTTATTAGGGATTTCTCTGCTAGTTAGGGGGAGAGGAGGCAAAAAATTGAAAAATCCTTTTCCATATCTTTTAAAAATGTTTTTTTGTGGGTCTTGGGACTGGGATTTTTTCCATGAGGTCAAATGGATTCCTATATTTATTTTTTTTAAAAAATCTCTGTTAATTCTGATTTTCTTCCCAGATAGTTTCCGGTATGTAAACAGCCTCTGCAATTTCTTGCCAGGATTTCTTTACCTATCTTCAGTCATATGCCAGAGAGAAAAAAGTGCTTGCCTTGAAAATGTAGGATCAATAGGTGGTTTCAGAGCTGATTAGGTGAATCTACCAGCCTGATGAATTCCCTTATGAAATCTGGCTTACAGAAAAAGATACAAGTGCTAGTGATGGGGAAGATATGTTACTGGCTTTGGCTGCAAACAAGTGATAGAAGACTCTTGTGTAGTTTTCATACTTTCTTAGAAGTTTGTTACCTGAATTTTGGCAAATAGCTTCCATCCTCTCTAGCTCTTCTTGCCAGTCCTTTTACTGGCTCGTAGTCAAACCTGTGAGCTCAGACAGGGGCTGCTCTCTCTCCCCTCTAATCATTCTGCTTTGAAACCATCTGTCTAATGAATTATTGTACTGCTTTTGTACCATGAGGAAAATAGTGTGAAGCTGTTAACTCGCTATCCTTGGATGTTGTCCAATAACTTCCTCAGGATAGGTCTAGCCCTTGCCGAATGGATTTTTCTCACCTTGTCACACATGCTTTTACTGTTGTATTACTTAGGTTAAACAGATGCTGTGTCTACATGGCTAAGCATGTGCAGCTTTCAAACTTGCTTGTTGTCTTTCAGATCGCTAAATTAATATCTCTCCTATTCAGCTTTTTAACATTTGTCACTCTGCAAAAGGCATTTTTTTCTAGCTAACGATAATTAGATACCTGCTTAATGTGCTCTGTGTATTTACTCATTATTAGGGTTTAATCCCAAAGTGACCATACTGTCTCTGCTGATAAGCAGGATGAAATCCCCATACATATTCTACTCCATTAGCTTTCCTAATAATTTTAAAGCAATTGCTCTGAAGATTTCTGTTATTCCCATAAAATGCACCATTCTCTGACCTCATTATCCCTTTAAAAGGCGAAGATTTTAACTTCCTTTTGCAATCTTAGGCATCACTTGTCCACTCTGTATCCAGTTTACACTGGGGGATGCTATCTGGAAAGTTTCCAGTTTCCTTGGTCAACCACAGGGTATGTGCATGCCAGAGCAGTGAGAATGAATGTGCTGCTGATCCTCCGAGACACTGAAGCACCACCTGTGAAGAAATGTTATGGAAGAGGCTAATTTAAGTTCCGCTTTGGTTGGATAGACAAGAAAAAGTAACTGTCAATATTTGTAAAGGTAGAGAAAATCAAAGACATAGAGCAGACTTCCGGAAATCCTTTAGAAGCAAAGGTAAGAATTTGGATTAGTTTCACATTAGAGAAAATACACAAAGAGTTCTGGAAATTTAATGTAATGCAGCTTTATCATTAACCAGCATGTGAATACAGCATGATCAGGAGATCAGAATCCCAGAATCATTATGGTTGGAAAAGACCGCCAAGTCGAATCTTTAACCAATCACCACCTTATCAACGAGAGCATAGCACTAAGTGCCACATCCACTGGTTTCTTGAACATCTCTAGAGATGGTGCCTCTACCACCTCCCTGAGCAGCTATTCCAATGTTTAAGAATTCTTTCCACCTTTATTTACATCTGCAGTTATCACTTTTAAATGTTTATCTATCTATCTGGTAGTAAATATGCCAAGACACTGGTGTTTTGTATTGGCTCAGTTTTTCCAGAGTTCAAAAAAGAATTTTGAGACACTTCAGTGTAAAATGATAGGTTTTTTTAGTAGGCTTCAGAAAAGAAGACTTATATAGATATTATCTAAATTACTTTGATGTCTTTGTAAAATTTAAACTTTAAATACATAATACTGTGCATCATTGGGCTGCTAATATGCTTGTTTCTTTCAAAACTCGATTCCAATATATTTTTAGCCACATGCAGTTGTTGTGGCTGAATGTGGTTTTGCCTCTAAACAGAATTTTTCTAAAAATGTTAGTAAAATTTCAAATAAATGCATTTTAAATTATATAAAAATAGTAAAATTAAAATAACAAAGTTAAACCTGAAAGTATGCCAACTGGCAATTCTATTCAAAATTTGCTACACACGCTTTCAGACCTTGAAGAACTTGGAAGTCTGGAAAAAAGTGCCTAGTTTAGAAATATCTTTAATGTAATGAAATGCCATGAGATGCATGCTTTTCTTGTTCTCACAAGCCTTTTGAAGAAAGGATTTATCAAAAAAATGTTGCTCCGTACTACGAGTGCTCTGTGTGACTGTCTTTGCATTATAAAGCCTATGGAAGTCCCATTAGGTGCTGTAAATGTAGTATTATTTTCTTGGTTTGTTTTTAGTGATTAATACCAAATATACCATGCATTTCAGCGTGAAAACTTCAGTGGTGTTTATAGTGAAAACAAGGCATTTTTCTACCCAAAGCACCTCGAGATTAACTAACTGACGTGTCATTACATGGGTGCTAGTTATGTGTAAGGTCTTCTTCCTCTTTTCATATTTTAACTAAATACTGTGAGGGATACATACAAGCAGAATTGTCTAATTAAAATATGAATTTTGCAGTTGTGAAAAGCATAATAATTATTAAATCTTGCATCATGAATGTTAAATTACTGCAAAGGCTTGTATTCATAGGTAGAACATCATCCATCTGAAAGGAACAATTAATGTGAAGAGATTCACAATTATGAAGCACCAAAGTTTAATGAACTTTAACAGACATTTTCTCTAAATGCTTTTAAGGTGTTAAACAAGGTTCATCACACCAAAAACTTGATAGAAAGGAAAAATTGATAATTTGAAGTAGCTGCAAATTAACCATCAAAGTGATTCTTTTTAATTAATGTGTTGATTTAAGTAAAAAGAGATATTAAGACTTTTCTTTATCCAAGAATGAAATTTAATCTGCTCCTGGTACTGTCAGAAAAAAAAAAAAAAATTAATAGATTTTTGCCATAGCAACATTTTCTCTTCACTTCACACTTCATTTTAAGCCAGCACAGAATCGTCACTGTTTCTTCTAAGAGGTAATTGCACAGGAAAGAGAGCTGATAAAAGTAGTGAAGAATAATAAAGCCCTCTCTGCACTGTCTTGGGAATTTTCAAATAGGTCTCCCTAGGCAGAATGGGTGTTTTCAAGTTGGCCCACTGAGCATTAGAGCTTTTAGATTTGAGTTTGTAGTGTATAAGATAGGAAATATGGCAGTTTATTTGATATCAATTATTCCTTTGTCTGATATAGATACACACTTTTTGGATGAAAGAATAAAGCAATAGAAGTTTGTATTACAGGCCATGGAATTTACTGAAAAGTTGTTATACCCAGCAGAATGTTGCTTATTGCAGGTTTCTTCTGCCTAAAAGTTGGAGTTCCTCTGTTTGACCTATTTTACTCAAATATTTTTTCAATTCGAGGTGCAAGCTAATTGCCAAGTCTATTTAAAACATTCTCTTCATATTGGCAGTGAACCAACGTTCAGCCAAAGTCTGGAATGCTCTTTCACAATGCACACTGAAATACTCTTCAGTTTTACTTTGTTTAATTTGTTTTTTTTATGCTACAATAAATATTTTATTTTTGTAAGCCAGGATAGCGGAAGAGGTAGCAAATATGCAAGATTCACTCCATAATTCACACTCTGAGATTACTCAAATAATGATGAAGGACCCTCTACCTTCTTGTCTTTCTATGAAGTTCAACGTCAAGATATGCTGATATTACACTTTCTAGGGAACTTGGAGAACTGGAAAGTCATGGGCAATTAATGACTTTGAGAAGATGGAAGAACTGCAGATATTGCTGGAAATTCTTCCAACAGAAGCTCTTACAAGGATACTTAGAGTGACATGTAATATATCATTTGTAGCAAAAGAACATTCTGTCCTGGCTGCCTGAGGAAGCCATGACAAAATGCCAAAGAGAAACATGCTGATAAGACAGAAGTCAATCTCAAATCTATATTCTGCAGATCTGCTTCATTTTCAATCCCAAAATATTTGAGTGTCAAATAACAAACCTATCCCTAAATTCGTTTCCAGTGTTGCTACGGTTGCACAAAGTTTGTTATGCTTTCTTCAGAGGAAATTTCAAAGGAAAATTTTCACTGCAGATTCACTGTTCTGCAGAAGGTGAGTATTACTATTCTGTGGTAAAGTACAAATTTAGCAAATACTCTGTGGTAAATTACAAGAGTGACAGATAAAGAGGCTTGCTCTATATGAAACTTGTGCTATTCATAAAAAGCAACATTTCATCAAGGTGATTGATCTCCTGTGACATGGTTTTGGAGAAGGAAGCAGGGTTTGTCAGTATGGTATTGTCACTATGTCTGCTTGAACTCTGACCATGATTTCTGTTGGCTGCTCAGTCAGTGAAGTGTTTGCCAAAATCAAGAAAAGGATATCTTCCCACTGTACAGCAAAAATACACAATGCATAAGCTTGCAACATATTAAAATAAGATTATTTCCAAGTGACTACTTTGAGATATATGTATAATTAAAAATCAGTTGGTTATCTTCAACTTGTACAAAAGGCTTGCTTATATTCTTGGAAACTTGCTGGTAGATTAAAAGTGCTTTATTTTCTTCTTTCATTACTTTCTCCCATTTGCAATGGATAAAGGAAAAAGGTGAAAAATAGTGCAAAACTTAAAAGGAGTCAGACAGCAGAAAGGAAAAATTTAATCCCTCAGACATTCACTTAATTGTTTGCTAATCAACAATATGCAAAGATTACTATTGTCGGTATTTATTTCAGAAATATGTAGCATTTTGAAACAGGGTATGTGCTGTGTCTCAGTGAAACTGTGGAGCTTTGGGCTGATGGACAGGTCAAGCTTCTGTATTTACAAATTCCTGTCCTTTGGATCCATTTGCAGGGTTTAAGCTCAGCAAAGAATCCTGTGCTCATGCTCAGTTTAAAGAAGTACTGCCATGTTTCAGAGATCTTGTGTAACTGGAGCTGGTATGAGATGAAAATGGAATTTTTACCACTCTTTACTACACACAAATTGCCAAGCCTATTTACCACTAGGAAATTTTTTTTGCAACATTGAAAGAACAGGAGAATCCATCTAGTCTTTAGTCAGTAAACATAGTGGTTTCTTAGGAAGCAACCTTCATGACCAACTGAAGCTGGCAAGACATTTTGCTATGCACCTGTCTTACACAACACTGACTCATAAAGACTAAAACTAAATTACAAAAACACTTGGTTTTGAGAAATCCTTGGTTTAGAACAAATACTTGTCTTAGAAAAATTTTAAAGGTTTCATATTTTTGCTTTGAAAATAGACAATATTTCTAGTAATTCCTTTACAATAAAAATTCATAATATTTGAAATTAAACGTGAAAACAATGAAAGAAAAATTAGTGTATTTAATTGAAATTGGAATTTAGGTTTAAAAACAATTTTGGCCTATTGCAGAATGAGGTTTTTTAAGCTCCAGACTTTTTCAGGTTTCTGGAAAAGAGGTTTCCTTTTCTAATGACTCTGTGTCATCATTTATACCTCTAATTTTTTATTATTTTTATTGTTTTTAAATTGCAAAGTATACTGTTTTCCAAGTTAACTCTAGGAGTGCCTCACCAATCTGACACTTTTGTACTGACAAAGGCCTGAGGGGAACTAATGAGGGAGAAACCCACTCACAAGAGTCCTATTTCTGAGTCTCTAAATTCACGCTCTGATAAATTCCATGGGATTTTCCTTATCTTTTGCCTTTTTGTTAACTAGACTAGACAAAGTGAGAAACTTAGGTAAATGGTAAACTTTCACTGAGATGTTGACTCCGCTAAAAACTTGAAGATCAGAAATTAGTGGAATTCAGAGAAAACTATCAATAGCACGACCTGCAACTGCTATAGACAATGCCCTAATTCCATACTGTTAATGAACCATCTGTTTTTCTTATTTTTTCCTGGCTTTTTTACTTGTTTTGTTTACATTTGCTGTTTGCATTCTCATTTCTTCTAAGAAAATATTCTTCCTCCCTAAATTCCCTGGAAAAATCCTGAATAAAAAGAAATCAATGGCACAACTTTCACTGATGCCACACCTGAACTTGTCCAGGATTTCTTGACATTTCCTAGCACCTTTTAGGTTCAGCTTATTTGTCTGCCAGAATGACCTGTTTCTCATGCTGTCTATTTCAGAACAATCATCTCATGTTTGGGCTCTGATTCCAGTCTTGGGGTCATTTGCTGTGTAATGGAAAGCATTCTATCTTATTTAATAGTTTTTCAAAATATCTGCACAGTTTTATATGTCAGCCACTGAAATACTGTCTATATGAAAAATCAAATGTATAAGAGTATTTCTTTAACATTATTCTGAAATTTAATGGTAATATCTTTGTCCGTGTCTGACTCTGAGAACTCCAGGAAGCCCATATGGCAAACAGAGTTTTTTTTCTCTCAACACTGCAATGTTGCAGTCCTTTCTCTGCACCAAAGCTGTGGTATGGAGGGGTTGCACTGGAGTGAGTAGGGCTGTGCAGCTACTAAACTTAAGTGCTTAAGTGTATCTCCTGGCCTAAGTATATGAAACCTCATCAGACCATCAGGCTATTTATATCAAACCATCATGTGCATATATTACCTGTTCTCTCAGCCTTTACTAGACACTTTTAATTCAACTGCATCATATTGTCATCTAAAGTATGAAGTAGTGTAGGTCACTCTACACCCTGAAGAGAAAGAAGAAAGACTGATGATAGGAACAGCAGTGACTATCCTTCACATTTCTGTCACTCTGCAAAAGTGGACTGCTGACCACAGCAGCTGAGTCATGAGTACTGGCTGTCTGCAGAGCATTGCATTATGTTGGATCTTGGCGTGTCCCAATGCATGAGATGTCTAAGTCGTTGTCGGGGCCGATGCTGGAATCCATCACACCAAACTTCCCTCTTTCATTGTTCACTTGGAAGAGGTGTCATGAGGAGTGGCTAAAGGAGCTGGCTTTTTTAGCCTGGAGAAAAGGAGGCTCAGGGATGACCTTATGCTCTACAACCACATAAAAGGAGGCTGTAGCAAGGTGGGGGCTGGTCTCTTCTCCCAGAAAACAAGTGACAAGACAAGAGAATATAACTTGGATATTAGGAAAAATTCCTAAAAGGTTGGCCAGGCATTGGAACAAGCTGCCCAAGGAAGTGGTGGAATCATCATGCCTGGAAGTGTTTAAAAAACATGTGGATGTGGCACTTAGGGACATAGTTTAGTGGTGGATACAGCAGTGTTATATTAATGGGTATACTGACTGATCTTAGAGGTCTTTTCCAACCTAAACATACTATGATTCTAAGAGGATCTCTGTTTGTCCTTTTCTCTTTTTAAAGCAGCCACAGGAGGTTTAAATGTAGCTTGGGACACTGGTAGGAAGACAAAGGGGACATTGATGCAGGAGAAGGTTATTTGTATAAAACCTTTGGCTTCTAATCAACTTTAACTTTTATACCTAGAACTTTGCTTATGGATCCTGGCTATATTCAGGATCACAAAGCTTTTCAGCTTCACAAAGCTGGTTTATTTAGCCTTAGGGGCTCCCTCCTGCTACTTACAAGCCAGTCACGATTTGGCCAATAAATTGCTCAGTGCTTTGCACTTTCAGAGGAATGATTAAGAGCACTGTGTCTACAAATAAGCTATTTGTACTTCACAGTCATCAGCAAAACACTGTTAATAGATGCTGTAGTGTTTGGCTTTGACTTGCCCTTTGCAAAGTTCATACAGTCTGCCATCTGAATCATAGACAGTAGAGGCACTGAGGTCTGATCTCGCTGCCATTTGCCAAAACTGAAAAGATATTAAACACAGGGCAAAAACACAGACATACCTGACACTGCTGAGAGTAGGCCATGCCATTTGGATTTTCTTCTCAAGTATTCTTTTTGTACATGACATTTGAGGATGAGTTATTATATGACTGTGTTTTTAAGAAAAAAATGTATCAAGCAATGAGTGTTCAAGAGCCTCTTCTGCACCTTCTATCAAATGCTTTTTGTCAAACTGATAAATATCAAATATTGATTTGTGTTGTTTTCTTGGCACTCCTCTTGAATTTGTGAGGTTTAATAGATCTTCCCCATGATGCTTTATTTATCATGGAATCCATAGTCATTTTCAAGTGAAATGACAGCTTTTATGATTGAATGGGAACTTCAGCATTAGTCTGGATAAAATTTGCCTGCTATTGATTAAAAGTCAGGTGTCTCTATAATTATGGAAGTGATCTATCATCCTTTTTTTTCAAAATAATGTGTCAATAGTAATCTCAAAGAACAGTTTGTTCATCCTGTATATTAGAAAGGTTTTATAACTCAGCACTGGGGATTGACTTTATACACCTTGATATTGGTGCATGTTGCCACTTACCTCTTTGATACTGGCACCTCTTGGCACAAGGTTAGTAAATACTTTTAAGGAAATTACAGGAAAGGATGTTGTAGTCTCATTCAATGGAAGTCCTCCAGGAGCAAAAGACTGCATTTGGCACTGCTTAGCAGCCAGATCACAGCCTTTATGGTCAGACTAAATAAGCAGGAGGAACTCCTTCACATATAGGAGAAGTAAACCCCAGTCATTCTTAGTTTATAATTTCCAGTATCAGGGGTGAAATATTTTTCTAAAGATTCACTTTTTAAAATAGAAGTCTTTTTTTCTGACAGCTGTCCCATAAAATGTACACTTAGAAACTCCAATGTCAAGGCAAATACTTTAGGTGTACTTACCTGATTTAATTCTGAAATGAGCCAAAATGCTATAATACTGGTATTTTTGGGAAGACTTGCAAGAAGCGATCTATTTCTTGTAAGGAAATACTATGTAGTTTAGGAGTGCATAATGGAATGTAGTTCCCCCTCAGGCTGAGTGTCTGAGTGTGTG
Source organism: Corvus brachyrhynchos (assembly GCF_000691975.1). Classification (NCBI taxonomy): domain Eukaryota; kingdom Metazoa; phylum Chordata; class Aves; order Passeriformes; family Corvidae; genus Corvus; species Corvus brachyrhynchos. The sequence continues at coordinate 6,805,596 of NW_008237229.1, read as the reverse complement.
TGTTTTCATTCCTTCCCCCAGCTTTTTTTAATTGTTGGGAATATTTGGTATAACTTATTATGTTTGAATTTTGGAGGGCTATATTTGTAGAAGTTTTCTATTTAGAGGGAGCACTATCACTGCTATTTACTTGAAATAGATACCTGAAGTACACAGTGAAGTTATATAATGTCTAAGTAAATACATATTTTGGATTTTTCAAATACTTTGATGCTCTGAAAGAGTCAACATTAATGAAACTCAGATAAACTCAGATAAACTCAGGTACACATTACCCTAAAATTATAAACTTTTTTCCATTGTTCCATGGTTGAAAATGCCCTTTTAAAACAGCCATGTCATAGTCACCTTGTGAGTGGTCAGAACAATTGTGTGATACTTTGTGGTAGCTACTGGAAAAGTAAAGCATTTTCTGTTAAAAGGTCTGTTTAGGGACTTGTCCTGACTTCACAACAGCAGCGACAATTGAGCACTAGAAAAAGAAGGATTTTGATACACATTGACTATTTCAGTGCTTTCTTCTTACTACACGACATGCTGACAGCGGAATGATTTATGATGCCTCATAAATAAGAGGCAGTATTGCTACTTCTAAAAAAAAAAAATTATTTTTAAAATAAATAAATCTTTTGAGCGAGAAACATCCTGCTTAGAAAGATGAGGGAAGTACACAATTCAGAAACTACTCAAGTTTCATTTACAGTCAAGCTTCTTTCTTGGTCCTTGCATGCCTTTTTCACAGACACTCAAGCCGTGACTGGGTCTGGAGCTGTTAAAATGTGGGCTCATCAACTTTGGCTAACATGCTGATAAATCTGGGTTAAGATTTGAGCTGGTAATGAAGCTTGCATTGAAGTATTGCTTGGTGCAACAGTAAGAATAACATCTTTCTGCTTCACATGGAGGTACGAGTTCCATGGAGGGATGAGAATGAGACAGAAAATCCTCTAGGGAGAAAGAGAAGGGGAAAGAAAATAGGAATATGGAGAGAATAACAGTTAAAATCCATGGAGGAAATCTTAGCAGCTCATCCACGTATATGTCTTTCATAGCCGTTGAGGAAACCTATTGAATCCTGTCTTCTTGTTAAACATTTCCAATATTTGAAGTATTTTTCTGTAAGGCTGAGACTGTTTGCTAGCAGTGTGTAATTAACTCTCTCACAGGCTTCACCTGGGCTGCGCTCTCAGCTTACTTCTATGTTACAAATATGTTATAAAATAAACACAGGTTTGATTTTCTTCTCTCTTGGGTAGTCTAAGATTCTTTTCTCATTTAGGTTGAGGGGGGTTTTTTTGGTGCTGTCTGTGGGGTTTTTTTTGGTGCTGTCTGTGGGGTTTTTTTGGTTTTTTTTGAGGAGGAGAAGAAAAAACATGGCTGTGTATCTGTGTATTTCACTGCATACGCAGTGATCACAGTGATTTACAGAAACAATAGATTTAGATATCCTCTGCGTATTTAAGGATGTTCAGAAAAGGAATGAAAATGAGTTATATGTTTGGGGTGTTTTTGCCAGACTCATCATTCTTTATGTTATTTCTTGGTATCTCAGAAACCTGTATATAATATGCTGCAGTGATCTTGAAGAACTCAGCCTAATTTTAAACCAGGGCTTACAGTTTCCTTTCCAATGAACTTCTTGGAGTATAAAATATAGTTTTGCATGATAAACTGTGTCTGCTTCACCCTGTTATTAGGAAGAAACACTCAAATGACTCTTCATGCTTTTTTTCCTATTCTTTTTCTTTGGAGCTGAATATGACCTAAGAATAAAATTGGTCAATTGCAGCCTAAACATCAATGACTTCTTAAAAAAGTAATGATGCCCTTAAAATATCAACAGCACAGAAACAGTCCAAGGTGCACACTGTTTCAATGCCTTTTTGCATCAAACCCAGAATCACTTCTAATAATCCATGAATGCTGTGGGGACCATGAATCCAGACTTGATGGACAAGATTCAAAAGTTAATAAAAAGCAATATTGAAAAAGAAGGAAGTTTTTAAAGGATGCCAGAAGATGCACATTTAACTAAGAGATTCATCTTTTCTAAAGAGAGCAAAATGTTCCCTTAATACTTTTGTCTAGTTATTATTTCAATAGAGAGGTTTATCATTCTGAGATACATTCTTAAAGCCTTGTAACTGTAAGCATGGCAGAGAAACAATTCTCCATTCAATTCCACGCTTTTTTTGAGCAAGTGTGGGAAAGAACAGTTTAGGGACACAGATGCTGATAAATGGCTTCACTATTAGTCTCTTAGTAACATTTTGGAACTGATTTGGACACTATCAACATTTATTTTTAGAAATGTATTTTATACTAACACTTTAAAAAATAAAATCAGAATGTTATTTTAATAATTCATATTTCAATGAATATTCAGCATATTTACATTAATATTTCTTGGTTCATTTAAATTAATATTCTTCTTCAGCAAGAAACACAAAAAGTTAAACATATTTATATCCATTAGAGATGATTTAACTGAGCCGTTTATCTTTCAAATATCTTCATTGACACTTTAGGAGAGGAAGGCAGATTTAACAAAAATCTCCAGTCCTTCTGTCACTAAATAATAGTTCTGGGATAATTTAGATTAATGGAGTTAGGGTTGGATGTTGAACACATAATGACACATGAAGAAAGTAGAGTCACAAAAGGTAGGCATATACACTTTGGGTATCTAAAAATTTCTGCCTAAAAGATAGCCCTAAGGTATTATGGTACACAGTTATTGGTATGGCTGATAAGTTATAATACAGAAATAGCAAGTAATACATATTTTATTTAAGTACCTTGCCAAATATGTTCCAAGGAGCTAGTTATTTTATTACTATTCACTAGATTTGCTTAGTATGCAAAGGTCTACCTTGTTTTTTCGTGTTATTAACATGTAATATACAAACTGGCTTATTCATGTTTAGTATGTTAAACTGGTGGTATACCACCACTGGTGGTAGCACATCCAAACTGCTCCAGAACATACACAAACACAAATGCGTATGTTGGACCTGAAACACAGGACTGTCTACAACTTTCATGTGTCTTGGCAAATTTTGTATTGGGAACATAGTGAAAAAGATGATCCATCTTTTCTCCAATTTCATGAAACTATGCCTTTTTTTTTCCATTTGATGGTGTTATGAGTTAAAAGAGACAAATTTAGCTGTGAATCTGTGAATCTGTGAAAAATAGCTTTCAGAATAAGAACAAAACATGTTACCATGCTCCTACCATGATGGTCTTTCTCAAATTTCAGGCAATTTATGAGGAGGAGACCTCAGGGGGAAGACAACAAACAAACTGTATTTCTCTACTGCAAAACTCACTGTAGATTTTGTAATTTGTTATATTGCAAAGCTCATTGTAGATTTTGTAATTTGTGAGGCTTTTAACTAGCAACTAAGGCTTTGAAGTATGTTTTTTGTTAGACAAGTGTGATGTCTGAGTGAGGGTTTATTAATGTTGTTTGGTAGGTAGCCATTTTGCTAATGAGTATATACTCCCATTAAACTCTGACATACCCAGCAGCAAAGCACAACGCTGTTGAACATCTCTGGAGGACCCCACGTGAGAAATTTGATGTATGAATATTTTCATAGGTAGCACACTCTGAAAAATAGAAATGATACCCTTATGTTGACTTACAGCCTGCCACTCAAAATATGGTTTAAGAATAGTGTGGTCTACGTGTGGACAGTCAAATGCACTAAACCTTTGTAGGTAAATGGGGAATGATGACTGCTTTCTCCACAGAGGCTGTCAGTTCCATTCACACTGATGGAAGCTTAAGAAGGGTACGGACACAAAGAGTCACAAAGAATCACTGAGCCCAACAGGGTCATTACCTAAGTTGCTGTAGTACCCTGATCTGGAGGGTAGAAGTAACACTTCAGAGGCAACTGAAATTACGTGGAATTTTTCTTCACTTGATTATTGAAGTAGTCTAGGCACCAGTGTACGCATTTCAGGTTTTTTGTACTTGCTATCAAGCCTCAAAAAAGTTTGAAGAGACCTTATGGGAAGTAGGAGAAGAAAGCTCATGGAGATTAACATGAAGGTTGGTTGTGATTCACCCATCTTGCTTTTTGTCCTCAGCTGTCGGGCATTCCTAGGTAAGGCAGACAAAGAACAAACACAGGGTGGAGCATCAGGCAGGTAACTTTCTATTAGAGCCAACCACACCAAAAAATGCAAATAAACACCACTGCCTTCTTCATATAAAATCCACTGATTTACAGTATCTCTGAAACAGTATGGGAGAACCATAGAGCTCTCATGGGAGAAAAGATATGGAGGGCACTCAGTTTTCAGAATGTGAGGCTTGAGCAAAGGCCAACACTTAGGAAGTTAACTATTACGAGGATACAGAATCATAGCATAGTTTGGGTTGGAAGGGACCTTTAAAGATCATCTAGTCCAACCTCCCTCCCATGGGCAAGGACACATTCCACTAGGTCAGGTTGCTGAAAGACCTGTCCAACCTGATCTTGAGTGTTTGCAGGGATAGGACATCTACCACCTCTCTGGGCAATCTGTTCCAGTGTTTCATCACCCTCATAGTAGAGAATTTCTTCCTTATATCTAGGCTAAATCTCCCCTCTTTTAGTTTAAAATCATTACCTCTTGTCCTATCTCCATAGGCCCTGCTAAAAAGTTTGTCCCTATCTTTCTTTTCTCTTTTAGCACTGAAAGGCTGAAATGAGGTTTCCCTGGAGCCTTCTCTTCTCCAGGATGAACAGCCCCAACTCTCTGAGCACAGAGAGGTGTTCTTCATAGGAGAAGTGTTTGACCCCTGTGATCAGTTTCGTGGCTCCCCTCTGGACTCACTCCAACAATTCCATGTCTTTCTCATGCTGGGGACCCCAGAGCTGGACGCAGCACTCCAGGTGGGGTCTCACCAGAGCAGAGTAGAGGGGCAGAATGTGTAGATGCTGAGGAGGCTAGCAGAGAAAAAATTCTCCACTTTTTACTGTCTCATGTGAAAGTCTCTGTTCTCACGCAAGCTAGCTGTCTGATGGTTTGCTATCTGGTAAACATTTGCACCTGCAGGGCTGTTGTGAGAACATAGTGGAATGTTTTGGTTCACTAAGAATAATATTTTGAAGGGGGTGGTTATACCTCTTAGCCTATCACCTTGGTAGGTGGTTGACTGATGGACCAATCATGTAATTTCTCTTTTGCAATTCATGCTATAAAAAGATGGGGTTTTGGCATTAAAAGGTCGGCTTCGACCATCTTCTCTGACCTGAAGTTAGGTCGTTTTTCACTGTCCCTGCGCACAACAGCAACAAGAATGCCCTCCCTCGCCCTGCTGGCCACACTGCTTTTGATGCAGCCCAGGGTATAGATGATCTTCTGGGCTGATAGTGCACGTTGCTGGCTCATGTCCAGCTTTTTATCCATTATTAACCCTAAGTCCTTCTTCCCAGGGCTGCTCTCAATCCCTTCATCCCTCAGCCTGGATTGATACCCCATTTCAGGTTTGGTTATTAGTGAATTTGTAAGAGTTCATTTATGTCTGCTAGGTGTGTATGCAAAGGTACTGCACTGATGTCCATTATATGACTTTTTTCTTTTTTATTCTTATTTTGAAAGTTCTGTCAGCAATTTAAATTCATAGAATTCTAAATTTGGACTATTTAAGTTCCCTTGGAAGTGGAGTGTTTTATTTTGGCAGGTCTCTTAATATAACTCTACTATAAGGTTGAATTTATCTGAGACTTTAAAAGCAGTCTGCGTTTGAGGCAGAATTTAGCTGAGACTCAAAAAGCAGTCTGCATTTGAAATATGCTCTGAATTTAGCTGACAGTAGTAGGCAAAAGGTGTTTAAGCTTCTTGTTTTCTATGGATCTTCTAATTTTGCCCATTCAAATTTTCTGTGTTATGGATGTGGATGCCTGGTTTCAGCACTCCAGTTTACTCCAAAACAGGTTGTAGAAATACGCCTCCTAGAATTCTAGAGTCACAAGTGCTATTGCCTTTTAAAGGGATAATTAGCTTAAGTACAAGTTGTTAAGAATGTGTGTTTGAATCACAGTCAACACAGTGCCTTTGACTCTGCTAAGTCAGGGATCTCTGCACTATACTTGATCATGCAGTGAAAATATGATGGCATACTACAGTATGGGCTAAGTGAGGTTTTTTGTTTTCATTGAAACTTAGATGTAACAGTGTGGTTGTATCAGTGGAAGCTGATGGCTCTCATAAATACCAGTCTATCAGCTTAGCTCCTTATTGTGTTCTACCTTCATGTATTATGCACAACTCAAAATCTGTGTGTATGAATCTAAGGGAAACATTTTCTTAAATAGCCCTATTAGCCTTCAAATGTCTGTCAATATTAATGTTCCCTGTTTCTAAGACCTTAAAAAATAAAAAGGATTTAGCTTGGCCTTTGTTTCTGTCATATGCAACAAGTTCCAACAGCTTCATTAACCTATGGAAGATGTTTATAAATTCTCATGCAATTGCTTTGCTCCCTTGCCCTGCATCTGAGTGTACTCTTAATGATGATTAGCTCACTACTTTCTGCTCTGAATATTATCTAAGTTCTGTTGTCCAGGACTGAAAATAAGAAAGTATTATTTACTTCTGATAGATAGTTCAAACAGTCCCCTACACAACATTTGCTCAATGCTGCTAAAGATTCCTCTAAACTATTAGTGAATATAATCCTGTTTGAGCTTTTTGGGATCTTAGGTTTTTTTTCATTCTCCTTCCATCCTTATTCTTACAAAAAGGTAATCTATGTCATTCTTGTCCTTCAGAACAGAACTTTCCAGGTACCAAGTACAATATTGTGCAATGATGTTTTCTTAACACTTGGCTCTCTGTGGTGCTGCTGGTGTGTTTTCTTTTTTTTTAAATATATTTATATGTAAATAAATATATATGTATGCGTATATAAGTTCTGAATTTAATCTCTATTTGATTTTTTGTTCTCTCATCTTGTTTGATATACTTTACTGAAAAAATACATCTATATATTACATTTTGTGTCAAACTCAGCACTCTTCCAATTACTAAAATAAGTTCAGAGACAGCTTCTTCTTCTGAATATAGCAAAAACTGCTATGAAGACATAAAATACAGAAGAAATGACTATTCCTTTCTGCAAGACTTCTCTATTCTCAGTGCATTATTGAAGTGCACTTTAAGTCTCTCTAATTATCCTTTACCATATTTGACAATTCTGACTCTCATACACTTTTTGGTTTTTGTGTAAGGGTATTTCCTTGACTGTGGACACAACAGCTATTCCTGTTGATCAGAACGGAGGAATTTGACAGAAGGAAGCTTACTCACTTGCATTTGCTTACCTTTACCTGTTTAAGCCTGAGTAATAATCTCTTTGATTAGCAAATATATAGCACATATATATTGTATAAATAAGGCAGTCCAGTGTGAGGTTCCAAGCTACTAAATCAATTGGCCATGGTCATTTTCTGTCTGAATCAAACATTTTTCATTTTTTGTGGTCCAACTGACAAGGCAGTGGAAAATCCATTCTAGGTACTTAGCATGTGACCTATAAACATTTGGTAAATGGTGGCAGGGCCGGACTTTGAACTGTACATGCTTTCCAAATCTGGTGTTCCCAAGGAAATTTGAAAGCTTACAAAAAAGAGAAGGCAAACAGAAAACTAGAAATCTTGAGGCAAGTAAGTATTTTTGGGTGGGAGAAATGCTTGACTTGGCATTACATTACTCTTATTTATGAAGATTATGAAGAACCTTTTGTTCAGTGTTATCAGCCATTTTTTGTTAGCTATTAGTAAAACATCAATTTTCATGTTCCATACCTTAGCCAGGTTTACCAAAATTTAGAACCCCTCAGAGACTTGGAAGCTTTTTTTATCTTTAATATTTACACTAGCTCCTGGAAAGTATCCTTGTGAATTACTCTGTAATTATAGTTTGAAGGAGCTGAAATACCAAATTGAGCTTAAACTGTTAAGATGTTAACTCCATGTATTAGGAATCTAAATTTTGTGAATTTTGGTTTTTTGTTTTGTGTTTTTTTGTTTGCTTCTTTAAAATCCTCCATTTCAGTGCTCAATGAAGAAAGTAGCTAAAAACATCTGAATGAAGTGGCAAAAATTGAAAATTTAACTGAAGAGTCTTCAAAATGCTGGTGTGATTAATTAGATTTGCCATAAAAGCATCCTGATATTATTGTCTTCCCTCACTAAAAACATTAATAAAATATGAAGACTGACCATTTCCAAGATGACATATTTGAAATGCAATCATAAGGCCTTCGTATTATGTTCTGCTCTTGTACAGAGTTTGCCTCTGCTGTTGTGCCTGCTTAATCCTGTAGTCATGTACCTTTTACCCTACTAATGTCTGGGGTCCAGTTAACAACTTGTAGTAGGTGTTTGCTATATATCAGGGTTACCTTGAAGAGGTAGGTGCTATGAGCCATTTATTAAAATTATTATAGAGACGACTCTGCCTGAATTAAGAAGCAAACAAGACCACATGCCCAAGTCAATAGTATGGATTTTATTTAACAGGAAATGTGAGGTAGAGAGAGAGAGAGCTAGAAAGAAATAGAAAAAAAGGTGGGAGGGGAGAGAACGAGAGTGACAAAGAGACTAAGTACAAAATATCACTACTGTCACCATCAACCATCAAGAAGACCAGAAGAAGAGGATCCCAATGGTGTCTTATTTATCCTCTTCTTCTGGTCTTCTTGATGGTGAGTGTTCTGGAAAATATAGAGTTCAATGGATTAATATACGTCCAGATCAGGTGGGAATGCCTGGGTTACTCCCCTGGGAGGGGGCAAGTTTGACACTGTCTCTTGCCCTGGAGACTCTGGATCTGTTGCATCACTGAGGATCACATGCAGTGCTCTGGTGCAAGGCCTCAGGAATCAGTCTGATTTGGGGCACTCTGGGAGTCTTTGATGGCTTATGACACCTCCTTAACTGCTTCTCACAAGAGTGTCCCATGAATGTGGCCTTCCTGGGGCAAGTGGTATTTACAGTTGAGCCAATTTGTGCAAGGGAGGATGGGTTTTCACTCCCTCTGACCAGAGTTTACACCACACACCTGAAACCTCTCCTCCTTGGAGAGACTGGAGGAAGTGCATGCAAATGTGGCCTCAGCAGATGAAACTGTGGGCTATGGATTCCCTCAACCCCCCACTCCACTCCAACCCACAGATGATTTTCAGGACAGCTGCTGGGTGTGGCTTTCTTACATTCTTCCCCCTCAGCCTTGTTTACTTCTCCCCAGATCTGAGATAACTGGCCAAGAGTGCCACGTTTATCTCAAGTTCCCTTAGGTGGCTTAACTCACAGTCCAAAGTTCCAGGAGGCAGATTCAGGGAAGGGTGGCCTTTGGTGGTCACAGCTTCTTTATACAGTTTTTTTCATATTGGGCAAAACGTCCTTTATAACAGTGTTTAAGCCATTAATCAAAATATTTCAGTCATTAAAGTTGCTTCAATGTGTTACTGAATATGGAGAACAGGGAGGAGCAGCCATTAGCCCATGGGCTACTTCTAGCCCAAAACGTTTGACTCAGCTTGTTTCTGCTGCTTTTTCATGTTGCTCCAGATAAGCCTCAGGCCAAGTTACTAATGTAGCTTCCAACATTTCTGGTGTACCAGTGGTTCCTCTTCATGGTATGATGTATGCATTTACTGTATTGAGATTATGGCTTTTCCTATGTCAGCTGGGTCCTCAGGCAAGTGAACAATCCAGAGGTGGCTGTTGGAATGTCCTGGCAGCAGAGATCTATTATTTTTGAGCAAAAACTTCACATGCAGCTGTAGTGCAATAGGATTCGCACACAGATGGATGGCACTGCCCCTTTGGTCGTGGTAACAAACACTACAGTAAACTACAGACTGTCCTAGTTAGACTTGATGCATAGGTATGGCTTCAGAGAAGTGTTCTGCATTTATCTGCAGCTTCTCCATGTTCTTTTCTCTTTCTCAACCACCTGCCTACACTGACATCTGCACCTTATTTTGCTTCATGTGCCGGTGCTGCTCACCCAGTGGGAGTCTTTATAGTCCTAGGATTACACAGACTTCTACTTAATCAGTATTGTTTTATATCATGTATGCAATTGGAATTATTCTTTTGAGTTGAAATTATTTATCTGAGTTATGTGTGAGCTTTGAGGAAGGTACCTGTAGAACTGGTAATTTGTAGAGGATTGATTTCATCATAATTTAGAGGACTTTCATGTCCACACTGAAACTAGTTTTGACTTCTTTTATAGTGAATAGAGGGAAAAGAGCACTTCAAAATTAATTTTTTATTCTAGATAAACATCCTTGACAGTGTTCTATTTCTTTTCTATTTGTAGATATTGGGTAGTGAAGGACAAAAATGTCTCCAATGTATCCTATTATACATGTCATTCTGGTGCTGAGCTGATCTCTGTTCTCTTACATTTTACATTTATGAGAGTCAAGTCACACCGAAGAAAATCCTACCTTTGAATTCTCCAGTGTATGTTTGTACTCCCCAATTAAATTGTTAATTAAACATTGTATGTTACACGTCTATCAACTGTGCTGCTGCATACTTTTATGTAAATAGCAGTAGTTATCCATCTTGGTTTGCTTTATCTGCATATTTTTTCATCTGCTATTTGTATTTTATGAAAAATACTTAATCTAACTGGTTTAAATTTCTCATTGGGCATGAGTAAATCATTAATGTGATTTTACAGTCATCAGTTGTGAGTCCCACAATTGTAGCTACAGAGAGAACTGTTTAATTAGGAATTGTAAAGTTAAGTGCCATGTCACTGATTTCACATGCTCCTCCCTCCCTCTGTTATTTTGGCCAAAGTTTTCTTTCTGGCAGTTTTTATCCTTAAACCTGGAATAATGAGCTAAATCAGTGCAATTACTTATGGAATAAGGTACTATCAACATGAGTAAAAATGGAAAAGTCTGTCTAACTACACTGCAAGTTTTTTCACTTGTTGTATTCAATAGCTCATCAAGACTTTGATCTGCTTTTCAAACTTACTCAAATACACAATGTCACTGATTAAGCATAAGAAGAACAAGAAGTTCTTCTATTTGTCATATGTCTGATTCTGAGAAATTTAAAGAGCTATCCAAAGCACAGAAGCTAATGACAATGTTAGACTTCAGTTATTGAGGAAAAACAGCCTGACAGGTCGCAGCAAGCCTGAGTGGCACTGCAAAGCCACACTGACAGGCTTTTGTTTCAGAAGGTGGAGGAGGTACAGAATGTGACTATTTTAGGTTATATTCTCACTCCACAGGGAGAATGTAGGGAGAAGTTAAAGTGACCTATTAAGGTGTTGGAAGGGTTTCTGAAATGACAGTGTTCACAATCCCACAGAAAGGAATAGAGCGGCAGAGTAAAGTTAATAAACTTGGGAAAATCAGTCTTTTGGAAATGACAGGGAGGGTCTCTTGGGAAAAACAGCTAAGTAATAAAGCTTTCTCTTCATACCTTCTCTAAATATGTTATGAGAAAATAGAATATGTTAAAAAAACAGTGGCAATCTATACTACTGCAGAAGGAGGGATATGAAAGTATATGGAGAGGCTGGGTTTTTTTTTTGTTGTTTTGGGTTTGTTTTGTTCTCTTTTATTTTGTGGCTTTTCTGATTGGTTGTGTTGTTTTGGTTTGGGTCTTTTCAATATTTCTGCAGTGCTTTCTGTAGTCCTCATTTCTTGGTTATGTGTTCAATATATTTTGTGTACTCTTTTTGAGTTCCTGTCTGTTCACCCTTCTTCCATTGCTTCTCAAATTTAATCAGTAATGACTGAGAAGGTACTTCCTTTACTTTTTGTGTGCTCAAAAATAATTTTTCTGCATCTGGATTGTATCTGAGGAGCAAAAGAAAGGCTGAAGACAATAACAAAGGGATAATATAAGTGAACACATAATATGGAGAACCAAACTGACATGTAAACTGCCTAATTGGCAAAAAAGATGAAAAGATTCATGGAAAAATTGGAGAAATAAAGGAAAATATCCATCACTCTTCAAACAAATGACAGCATTAAAGCATTTGTTTTTGCGGAATAAAGATACATTGTAATTAGATTTCTAACGCATTAATTTTTAATATGGGCAGAGAAAGAACAGTTTTAAGAGTCTTTCATTAATTTGGCTGTTTTTAATTGGCAAACTGTAACGTATTTTTTTCTCAACGGCTTAAAAAAAAGAAAAAGGCACTTTTTGAATCATTAGTTACTTTTGAGAAATGATGGAGGACAGGTTAGATCCTAGGTGACTGAAGAAGAGCAAACAGTATATAGAAAATGTAGTTTAAGGGTGAAGAAAAAATGAGCACAATGTGCAGCGGTAGGGAAGAAAAAATTTGTTCTAAATGAATTATGAAACAATTTATAGAACCTAGAGGATAAAGAAATAAGAAGAAAACAACCAGATAAATTTGACAAGAGCAAAGTGGGTCAAAAAATCTGTTTACTTTCTTCAGTGAAAAATGCTGATCTAGTGGATACAGAAATAGAAAGCAGTCTGTGATATTTAACCCTGTAAGAATTCTGATATCGCCTTATGTGATATGAGCAAAATGACCAGTGACATTGCCCAGGTGAAAATGCTGACCAGTACATGTGCAACTGGCTGATTCCCTGTCCCCCACCCCACACTCTGTGGTTTTCCGTCAAATTGAAAGGGCCTTCCTTTGTACAGCTCTATCTAATGTTTTCAAATATAGGTTTGTTGTTAGAATGCAGCATATAGTTAGAACATCTTTGGATTTAAATGTATTTGGTATATATTAAATATTACAGGAAAACACCAGAATAAGCTTTGAGAAATGATGAACCAGCTAATCACCGGTACTGCAGTGGAGGATTGCAGCTTGCAGCAGATGGTCAGCCACGTCTAGAACAAGGAAAAGGTCAAATAAACGTCTTTCCTTTCCTTGTAGGAGTAAAATCACAGGTCTTAAATTGAAATGAAGTAGCAGGAATTTTGGTTGTAACACGTGGGATTTAATTATTATTCTCTGATGTGAATAAAACTCTCAGCTGGAACAGCACATGAAGCTTTAAGTATCATCCTTGAACGAATGTATAGCTAAAGTGAAGGATATCCAGAAGAAGAGAAATCCAACAGGTTTGGAAAACAGTGAAAATCGTGAAAGAATTCCCCCCTGGTAAGTTTAAAAAGAGATGATCTCTTTTGCAAGATGTGCAAATCCCTGATAAAAAGATGGAAATTATTTCCCCACTCCCCAGTAGTACTAGGAGAAAATAGAAATAATCTGTAGATGTCGTTAACAAATGAAGAAACCACTTTTAAATAGTGAGGTTTATAAACCACTGGAATAGCCTACCAAGGAAGAGTGTGGAACCTCCTTTAGTTCATGTTGTATAGAGTCAAAAAAATTGATATTGGTCAGAGATGATCTACATGAGTTTCCTTTCCTACTGAAGGCCAGACTTGTGGACCTTGAGGCCTCTTCCAGCCCTGCCTTAGTATGATTTTTCTTGTTCAGAGGTGTAAATGTGCTTCTTCCGTTGCAGGGTAAGTTCTCCAATTAAAACTACTGACAGAACTTTTGTAAGGAGAACAGTATGTTCAATAATTCAGAACACACAATGACTTGTGTGGGATGACTGAAGGTACATTGTAATTGCAGTCAGTATTTATGCAGGAAAATAACCCATGTTATCAGAGATTCCATGGTGTAAGAAATTAGTAATTTCATCTAAATATTAAAGGGAGATAAATATCAACAGAATATGCAGTGGGATATAGATTTAAATTTGACCTTTCCTCTCCATTATTATTGCCATGCAAAGTACTAGCATGAAAATTTGGTAAAATGTTATAATGTGTATTTTGCTATCTACTGCTGATATTGAGTATTTCTGCCTGATTTTAGTGCAGAAAAGTATACAGAAAGAAATAGAACTTAAATTTATTAAATGGTGTCAGCACTACTTTTTGCTTAATTTGTTTTGAGTTTACATTTCTGCTGTAGCAGTCTAATGAAAATTAATATTTCAGGGATATACTAATCTATTGTACCAGCCAGCTAGAAATAAATCCTGAAATATTGGGCTATATACAATCACCTTTCTTTTCCCCTTGATATTCCAACTGATTTGGAGTGTACTGACTTCAAAAAAAAACCAATCAGACCAAAGCAAAAGAACCCCTTTGTGAAGATTGTGGTAGTTACAAGAGCTAAAAGTTTTAAAATAAGCTAGGAAAATACCAGAGAATTACACAGAGGATAAAGAACCAAACCCTTAAGTACATATTAAAGTTTCAAATACATCTACAGTTCCTGAAACAAATTGAAGAGCTGCCTTTTCTGTCAATCTGGTGGATTTATACAGGAGATAATGTTCTAGACAACTATTGCAAATGCTAGTATTAAATGTTTCTCTTAGAGGAAGAAACTTACAGGTATTGGGCAGTTTTCATATTAATGACACAGGCTGTGACTGATTGCATATCTGTATTTTATATTACTTTGCCATTTGGACTTGTAAATATTCTCTCTGTTTCTACAGAGACAGAGAATAAGAAAACTTGCTTTGAAGGTCATTTCTTGTTAACCAATATTTTTCAAAATGCCCTTTCCAGATGAATTCATACTATTTCACCCTGAGGCTGCCAAATCCACCTGTAAATATCCACATTTTAGGGTAAGTTGTGAGGTATAAATCAATGAGAACTCAGTTCAGTTCATTTATCTTCTACTTCCCTTTGACTCATCAGCTTCAGGAGCAAAAAAAGGAAAAACATTTTCTCTGAAATCTTCTGAAGCAGTACCCTCTCCAAATTATCCCAAAAGCCTAAGATTTGGGCCATCAGCCAACACTTCAACCATAACTTTTCTCTTGGGAACACTTTATTGCAAATAGGATTAAGGATATTTTCCTCTTTAAAACTGTATACCTAGTGAGCCAGGGTATATATTTCAGTTTCAGCATAGTCTGAAGCACCCATGTGTGCAGTCCCACAGCCACAACTTGCTCACTAGTAGATTGAGGTAAGGAGCTTAATAATGGAACTACACTCCTGTGTAACATAGCCGATGGAAGCCCTTTTCCAATTGTGTTGTAAATGTTGTCTTCAGAAATACCAGGCTCTGTGTTGTTATAGAGAGAACCCATTGGGATGTAAAACTCACTTGTACTAAAGGTTGTGGAGGAGTGGGTTCTGTTTAGCAACTTTTTTTTTGCTCTGCAGCACTTGTCACCCAGTGCCTCAACAGACTGTCAAGGTCCTGTCCAAAGTGTGTAGAGTAGGAGGCTTCTTACCCTTAAGCAATACACAGATAAGGGTGATTTCTCTATGGAGTTCTCACACTGGTAGTGCCGTCCTTGGGAACTGAGGATGGAGGTGGTGGTGGTGAATGATTGTTTTTCAATATTTACTTAGCAGTTCTAGTTGCAAAAACTTCAGAAAAAACAAACTTGTTTTAACCTGGTGAGGTGCAAGACGCAGCACCTTCTCCCTGGTAATGGGGAAGTAATTGTTACTGTACTTATTTAAGTGTTTGACTACTAGTTTGTTTCATCTCTTTAGTGTTGTTTTTTTTTTATTTATTTTCTTGTCTCATAGAAGTAGCTTAGGAAGCTGAAATCTAGTTTCCCTGGTCTAATGATAAGATCTCAGTACTTTGAAATCTTCCTCCACTTTACGTAATTCTGTAACTGATGTCTGTATGTCCTTTTCAGACTTCATTTCTCTATAACCACATCTTTAGAGGATTGATAAATATTCAAGTCTTTAAGATCTTCCTAATCTGTAATTTTTTTTCATATTTCCCTATAATGCTGTCTTTATAATTTTCATTTTCTTTTATTTGTCATTGATTTCAAGCTTCTGATGTTAATTTTGGGTCTTGGTTCTAACCTCCAAAGCAGTTAGTGTGTTGGCCAAAGATATGAGAGAATTCATTTTGATTCTGAAGTTGCCCAATAATTGGTCTTTTGTGGGATATATGTTTACAGGCATTTTTCAGGAGGCTACTCCATACCCAGGCGTTCTCACAGTATTTTGTGATACAAGTTTTCTTTAGTCCCATCAACATCTTGCACTGTGATGGAGGAGTTTACTTAAATGCAGGTTCAAAAATACACCCACCCACCCCTGCCCTGCTCTCCAAATTCTGTTATTTACAATCCATTTTCAGGGAAGTTGTCTGAGAATTGAACAATTGCAAGTGGAGTTGCAGTGGTATCTGTGAAACAGTCTCAGTCAGTACCCTGCAACAAGGCATCCATTTAGCACCAGTGCATCATGTAACAAGTTTAGCCTAAAATGAAATGCAGGGGAGTTAATTACTGAATAGGTTTGTCATTAATTATAGGTTCATCATTAGTTTAGAGCACTTGCTGTAAATTTTTAAAAAATATTGCATTCAGACCTTTGCTGGAGTTTGAACCTTTCAGCCTGATAGGAATTGTTGAAATCAGCCACAGAACTTGATTAAGGAGAAAAAATATCCTGCAAAATATTTCCACAGAGGAATGATATCTACCACGTAAACAACCATTTGAAGAAATTTTTCACTGCAGGGTGAGAGCTGTGCCAGAAGTTATTGGCCAGCCATCTTTGCTCTGCAGACATTGTAGCATATTTGTGTAAATGGTTGACTGAGTCCTGACTTTTACAGAGACTCTATAAATGCCTAGTAGAAGCCTTTTCTCTAAGTATTCATATTTGAGACTGTTTTAGCCATATTCAGAGTTGGACTTATTTAATCATTGTGCTGTTCCAGTTCATGTTACAACCTTTTGAAAACAAAGTTTTAGTTGGTTTTCCTTCAGACAGTGATATTGTATCTTTTGTATTTGCTCCAAGGGGACTGAGATTTGGAAAGTGCCAGTGCCTGTGGAAGTGTATTGGTTTAAATTGATGTCTCTGTATTTGTTTCTTGATAGATTGCTTTCCTTAAAATATCTTTTTAATGTGTTTAAGATGGTGAGCACATTGGGCCGGGCAGTAGCTATGGAGATGACTGCCCTCCTTTTGTGTGGAGTAGGCTGCAGAAGGAGGAAGAGAGAAGAAATGTTTGGTTAGCGTGGTTGGCACCCATGGGCTGGTTTCTGGATGTGAATTGTGGATGGTGTGTCTCCATTGTGTTCGACCCCTGAGAATCTTTAGGCAGCACTGCTTACATATTATTTTTTCTCTTTGTATCTCCTGCCATCCTCTCCAATGGCTATGGTCTATCCTTTCTTTTAGAGTGTCCTTTGTTTTCACATTCTGGGTGTTATTGAGAAATCATGTGTAGATAGATGTTTTGGGATCTTCATGATGGGCTGTGTCATCCAAACTTGTCATCCTTTTAACCCTTTCTCTTCTCATTCTTTCTGGTGCCTCCACATTCCCTTCCTAGGAATTTTAACATTTCTTTTACAAATACATGTTCAGAGAAAGAAGAAATTGTTGATTTGCCCTGTATGTGGTCCATGCACCTTGCAGAGAAAGACTGGTAGGGGTAGAGCAAAAACAGAGGGGAAATTGATAGGATAGATTAAGAATTTCTCTGAAATTATTAATTCAACAGCCATAAAAGGAGCTGCAGACAGTTCTTTAGCTATTGGATGTACTAGGCCCTAAGAGACAGCTTTCTTTGCTGTGCTTTTAGCAGCGCTCTTCCATCATCAGAGCGCGTGTGGAGAGTGATACATGCAACTAACACTCCGTGGGAGCAGAGAACTGCCAAGAGCTGGTGCAAACACAGGAAGCAGCTGCCAGCAGCCTTCTCTCTGTCTAAGAGAAGTGCCATAAGGTACCAGGGAACAGGAATCTTTTGTCTTCTTAGCCTACAAATACTTCAAATTATGGAAGGCAGCATGTCTGGTGTTAGGACTTCCTCTCTCCTTCTATTGCCTTAAAACTCACTTTCCAGGAAAGCAGAAAGTGAGCTTCATAAATATAAAATGAGAAAAAAAAGGTTGCTGTCAACTCATATGTGTTGCAGTGGTTAATGGCACTATAGATCTCAAGTACTGACTTCCTCTTGAAAAACACAATTGCTTTTGTCAGTTGTGCTCCTGTACTCAGTCTTTCCATCAGAAAGGTCAGAGTGTAGAGAAGGTTAAAATTAGTAATAATATAATAGATTAGTTAATTTTTAAGAAGCTGAAAGAGGAAAAAAAGAGTGAGATATCAATAGAACAGAGATACCAAAACAAGAGAAGGAAGAGTGTGGATAAAAGTCATAAAAGAAAAGAAAAATGTAATGGTGAAGTCAGAAAAGATAGGAGAATTGATATTACAAAAAAAAAGATAAAACCAAGTGGGTGATGTAGCAACTAATCAACGGAAGCATTATAAAGTATAATGCAAAGATACTTGTGACAATGAGGAGTAGCAGCCTATAACAGCTCTAACTGCAGAGCACAACAGAGATACTTGCCAGACTCTGAAAGCATTACAGCTTCATCAGCATATGCCTGGGTTAATTAATGCAAGTGTGGAGTGGTGCCGAGACAGCTGGAAGGCTTCCAGTCCTGGGGCGGGCAAACCGGCAGATGGACTGTCTGCAGGATGCTTTGAGTTGCACCTGAGAGCAGAGGCCAAGATTGTTTGACCCAGCCTAATACAAATATAAACAACAAGACTCGGAAATTGCCTTCCTGCAGAGTTTCAGGTGATAAAGAAGAAGAAAGAATGGAGGAGGAAGAAAAAGAAAGGGGAGAAAGAGAATAGATAACTAGAGGGGTTGGGTCCCAAGAATAAGAAGAAATCAAAGAAGATGGTGCCTCCCACATATTAACCCCATCAGCTCACATCCTCCTGTCATTTTTTCCAGTTTACACTAAATGTTTGAAGCTGCCTACTTGTGAAGGGCTCTGGAGTAAAAAGTAGTGCAAAGGGCATGGGAAATATTTAGCCTGGAACAGCTCACAGTAGCACTGTTCTTCCTTCTGTGTGATATAAACAACTGTTGGTATTTTCAATCTGTGTGTCATTCTCATCTCTGTTAGAAAGAACTATGAGTATGTTGTTTGGTGTTTTTAAAATCCTTGTAGTATTGAAAGTTACTAGGGACTGCTTACCCTGTCTTTTAGAGAGTGGAATCACAACAAAGGGAAATAGATGATTTGCTCAAGTTCAGAGGAGATGTGTGCCATAGGAGATATTTCATTCCAAACCTCCATGGTCTTACTCTGCTGTCTCCTCAGTGGAGATCCATGTGAGCAGTCCTCTCACTAATTTACCAACACAGGAATTAAAAAATCACAGATAATTCCTGCTCTTGTGTCACAAACTCAATATCCTGCCTAGCACAGAGATTCTGTGACTTACTCCTGCATTTGGATGAGTGCTGCAGAGGAATGAAGCATAGTCTAAGATAAATGCCACAGCGAACTGAAATTTATGTGGCAGAATGAACTAAGTTAGCAATGTAGTTTTGGTGCTGAATTAAATATTAAAGTGAGTGAAATTGCTGCATACAGTTTGGGCTGTCATGCATTTTAATGTTTAATTCAGAAAGCCTACTTTTTAAAGTTTCTTCAGTTAGTCTTGGAAAAATGAGACAAAATCAAATGCTGGCCTGCTACAGAAATTTGGATAATTGCTTGATTCAGAGTTTCTTTCAATTCTGTTGTGAAGAACTTGCCTTCTGAGCTGTGATTAAAAAAGATTTTTTTTCCCCTGAAGCTTCAATCTAGGTGAACTGATAAAAGCTGCGATGTCTTTTTTTATTATTACTTTTTTTTGTATTTTTCACATTTAATTCATAGTTAGCTTATTTTCCCCATGATATGTGTCTTCAGAAGTTTCTGTAAATCACTCCAAGTGCTTTTTAAAAAAATGAATAGAGAGTTCCAGGATTGTATGTGAAATATGAAGTATTGTAATTGTAATAATTCAACAGGTGATTGAAAACTACTGAAAAATAAAAAACATTTTATCAGTAAATGTGGAGAAAATTAAGTAGAATGTCCATGAAAAAATGGAAAAATTCCCTTTATTTCAAGATGAATATTTATTAGAAAATATAAATTATGATACATACGTATGAGGCATTTGAAAGAATGCTGCTTTGGTTATAGTACCAAACAGACAAAATTTGAGGAATATTAAATGACATCTGTAAACTTTGTGCTGTTTTATAATCCAACCCCTGTATACTAAATGGGACAGGGATGCAGAGGAAATTGTATGTGAGTTCATATCTGAAGATTGCTTGTTACTGTGTCTGTGTAAAAGGTAGAATATCTGGGGAAGTATGAGGAATTCTGAAAAAAAAGAATAAATATTTTCAGTTCAATTCTGCAATATTTATCTGAAGTTATAAGAGCCTATCATGAGACCAAGGCTAAAGTTTTCAATCTATTCTCTTTCTGGTTGGGAACTTTGTGAGTATAATAATAAAAATTTACAACCAAGAAAACAAATATAGAAGCCTTTTAGTGGGAGCTTTGCTGTATTTCCTCCATCACTGTTCTTAGCATTAATCTGTTCCTGACTTACAGTTCTGTCCCATTGTTTCACTTTAGAGACTGGTGCCTTATCTATAAACTGCTTGTGGAAAACAAATATCTACTGGGATGCTGTTGCAATATGTTTTATTGTGTAGGGTTAGAAGTATTTCAGTTAGCTAGTCTGTTGGTATAATATTTTTTTCTCTTGAGCTTTTCTCATATCTATAATATTTATAATATTTATCATTTTATCATATCACATAAAGCAAAGTGTCAGGAGAAAAATAATTTGAATCAGTATCATGCTCATGCTTTTTGTTACTGATCCCTTTACTCTCAATATTTAAGGAGTATAGTCAGCAAACTGACAAACATAATGTAGTCTAAAATTACGTCTTGAATGGAATCCTTGTAACATTTTACATGCACGGAGATGACATTTATATTTAAGTATTTTTATCATGTAAGCATACAGTCTAGTTTCATTCAGAACCATATCCTTGAGTAAAACCACTGCTGATTATGCCAGTTTCAAAAATATGAGGGGGTGAATCCCCATGTATCTGAAAAATTAAATTTAGCTTTCCTCTTTCAACCTTGCGAATCCACATAAAGCACATTTGGAGAGTAGAAATGAGGATCGGTTGAAACAAAGGACTTTCACCTAAACCAGGTGGAATTTATAAATTTGAATCTTAAGCTGTGCTCTGAAAGATCCACTGCTCAACTGAGAGGCCATGTCAAATTAATGAGGTTTCTCCTGAGAGGTCCCTCACTCTGATTCTGCTCTACACAGGCAGAAACATTCTGGCTTGAGGATCACGTAGGTTATACCTGTCAAAACTGCTTAAGAGGTCTGGCCTGAGTATAGGACCAAGAGATGATATAACACACACCAAAAAAATTAAGTTACAATAAAAATAAAAATTGGAAAAAAATCACAGAATCACCAGGTTGGGAGAGACCTCTAAGATCATCGAGTCCAACCCATGCCCTAAGGCCTCAACTAAATCATGGCACCAAGTGCCACATCCAGTATTTTTTATTCCACCACCTCCCCGGGCAGACAATTCCAGTACTTCACCACTTTTTCCATGAAAAACTTTTTCCTAATATCTAACCTACATTTCCCTTGGGGCAGTTTAAGACAGTGTCCTCTCGTTCTGTCCAGTTGCTGCCTGGAGAAAGAGACCAACCCCCACCTGACTACAACCACCTTTCAGGAAGTTGTAGAGAGTGTTAAGGTCACCTCTGAGTCTCCTTTTCTCCAGGCTAAACAACCCCAGCTCCCTCAGTTGTTCCTCATAGGGCTTGTGTTCCAAGCCCCTCACCAGCCTTGTTGCCCTCCTCTGGACATGCTCAAGTGTCTCAACGTCCTTCCTGAACTGAGGGGCCCAGAACTGGACACAGCACTCGAGGTGTGGCCTCACCAGTGCCGAGTGCAAGGGAAAAACACCTAAATTTTCCAGACTGCCATTTCCAGATAAGAAGTCCTATTAAAGCTAGTCTTGTTGACAGGAAAAGTATTATTTATCCATAAGGGTTTGATTAAGTGGAAGATTAATTTTCAAGCAGGACATTGAGAAACCCTTTTAACTTTTCAATTTTTGCAAAGGAACTTTCCTCCTGTGATTTGTTGTGTGTGTGTGTTTTACCAAGAAGAGAAATCCTCATTTATTACTGTTTATTCTCCATGTGTCAAGAGGGCTTGGGGTATAAACTAAATTAAAAATTATCTTGTCTACATGTTTTACCTAGAGCAGTGATGATGTGAGCATTCTTGAGCCACAGAAGAGATGAACAAAAGATTTGTCTAATATGTTTTCTTTACAAATCTGCCTATCTGCTGACTCTATAGAGTTTACAGTTTTCTTAAAAGGTAGTCTGTGGGGATGTGGAAAGAAAACTGTGATTGATATAAATGTCTGTCCATATATCTGCCTGTTTATATGTGGTAACAGGATCACGACAGACTTTCCCACAAAATGCTAATGATACTCAAGAGTCTTGATCATTGTCTGGGGTCTTAAAAAATTTAGAAATATGTCTATATGATGTCATAGATTAAAGAAATTTAGATTTCCTCAGGATTCTGATGGCTAAACCTGTGGAAAATTAAGACTGGCTGTCCAATCAGTGAGAAAGGTAATCTGTTGGAACTGTAATGAAGGGTTGTCCCCAGTGAGTGTCTGTCAGCCCCTGTTCTTGCTTGCACACTGGCTTCTGGCTGACTTCCAAGTATAACATATTATTGAAATCCTCTACGGCTTTGAGTATTAGTCTTTTCCAGGTAGTGTCTTTAAGCCTTTTAAATTTACTTTTTTATGGACTTGCTTTTTTTCCAGCCTTTTCTTGCTCTTCACATACTCCTAGATGCCTTTTATTTGTGGACTCTTGACTTAACTCCCCCACAGTGCAACTAATTGATGACTATTAGCATAGTCAATGCTTCAACCTTCCTTCACTCTTGTTGAAGGCAGAATTCCTTCCCTTTTCCAGCTGAGAAATCTTTGCTTCTTGCCACAAGCAACATTAAAGGGAAATGATAAATGAGTTCCATGTGCAGGTACACAACTCAGAACAAGGTTCTACAACAGGAAATCAGTGATTTGGCTGCAGCTACTCTAGTACCCCTGATTCAGGTGTATGAATGCCAAGAGAAGGACTATTAGATCTTGATGATATTCATCATGTTGGATTCACATTGGTACCCAAGTATGAGTTCGTCACTGATGGTGACTGACAGTCTGTTTATCCACTATTGTAAATTTATGCCTTAGTTCATGAACCTTTCATGTGGCCTTTAAAAACCTGGTAATCTGATAGGATTCAACAGAAGACAGAGAGCTAGAGTTATTTCGCTGATTCATCCTGCCAGCCAGACTGATACAACACCCTGGCTCCATACCAGGAGTGTAAAAATGACTGAGTTTCTCTCTGGCAAAGAAGCTTCCATATGCTTTACGGACAGTAAAGTTCAGGGAGAAGATTATGTCAAGATTTATGTCTGGTGTTATTTAAGTTAATGAGGGAAATCTATCTAGGGGCAATGCATGCATGAGATCCACTTGAATTAACTGTTTTAAGAGCATGATGAAAGCCTATCAGGTTGCATATGTTCCTAGACTTTTTATTCTAGTTCTTGCAGTGAAAAGCAAAGTGACATTTCCTTTTTCTCCTCCTGTTCATACTTTTACTGAAGAAAAAAGGATTTTGGAGGTTATGGGATTATGAAGAATTTAATTTGCTTTAAGATTTTAAAGGTTAAAAGCCTAAAGAAGTTAGTGGAAATGTGAAAGTCAGCTGGAGATGTCAATTTAATAGGAAAAATCAGATTAGAAAATGGAGCTACAAAATAAGTGTACTTTTATAATGATGATAAATTAATTATATTAATGCAGCCCATTAAACATTCCATTTACACATCAAAACCTTGGCCGGTGAAAGAGGTCTTAATCTGATGGTTTAATATTTTTATTATAAATTTATCTTTTGGTATCAGTTTATATTCAATAGTGCATCTGTTCTGGGACTCTATACAGATGCTTGCCTGCTGTCTCTTTGCCAAACTGGAAGTGGTCCTACCTTCACAGTGTAAATACTGGTAGAGAAAACAATCAGAAAATCTTCTATTCTCCCAGTCATGGGCAGGTACAAAGGCAATCACTGAGCTAGCCTGAGGTCTTGTCAAATGGAAAATAACACTTAATATCTTGGGATGAAGGAGAAGAATTACATTTTAATAGTTTACTGTACTCAAGTAGAGAGCATGGCTTCTTTTCTGAAATCACAAAGGCAAAAACTAAATATCATTGAGTGAGTAAAAATTTGTGACAATTCTAGAATAACTGAAGCTATCAAAATGGTAATAATGCCATAGCAATACAGAGTTACATACAAGTATTGTGACTGAAAGTCCCGTGTTAAACTTGAGATGGTAGCTGTGTTAGTTGAGATAAAGTATTAAAAGCAACAACCAAGATCAGGAATTCTCTGTATTCGCCCATTGTGTGTTCCTCTCTTTAGAAGCTGCACTGGTTACCAGGCATATCAGTTGTGGAGTTAAATGTGTATTTCTTTCTAAGATTGGAGACTTGTATCATAAGACACCTTTCATTCCAGAGTATTGTGGCTGTAAATAGATGAGATGGACAAAACGTTCTGATTCAATGTGTAGAGAAGCAGGTGTACACATATTGTCCAGATAGGGGTGCCTCAGTGTAAGCTCCCTAGCCTATGTTTATTGGGCTTTCTACAGCTAACGGAGAAGGAGAGGGACATGTTCTCTATCACCAACTGAAAAAGTCTATTTCTGTGCAGGTTCATCAGATGGATTAAGAGGATTTCACAAGTTGTATGCTGTGTCAGATCCAGGGATAATGACTAAAATTAGAGCTCTTGAGTAAAAAGTACGTAAGTTCTCTGTAATGGCTTCCAACTGAAAAAGGTAGGTGGTTTTGTTGTTTTGGTTTTTTTGTCTTTTTTTTTCTTTCAAATCTGGCAATCTATTGCTTTTTCTCATGAAGTTGTCAAAAAATAATGCAAACCCAAGGAAAACACAAGCAAGCCAGCATCATTGAAATTGTGCATATTTCTGGGATTGTAGAGATGATGGCACTCCCATTTTTTTTCTGCATATATTGAATAAGAAGTGAAATGGTTTGGGTGAAGTCACAAAGGTCACTAGATTGCTGTTTGATTTAAGGTACTTGTATTACAGCATAAAAAAAGGAAATCCTTTACCATTTCCAAAAGCTTTTCAACTGCCCTCAGAAACAGCGTTTAAGTAAATTTTCATTCAAGCTGAATTTTAAATTTTTGGAATTTACTGTGATAAGACTTAAAAAAATAAGCTTTGTCTGCTTGATTTAATCTATTCTCATATTCTAGTCCTGCACTCAAAAATGCCCCACTCCCATGAATGAAGATTGAAAGCAAAAGCCTTGTTCTTTACATTGTTTTTTCCTGAACTGAATCACATAGACATTTTATTAGCCATAATCCTCTTAGTTTAATTACTCTGCTAAGAAGGGGCAGGCTGCATAAAAACCAATAATCAGAACTCAATGAACTGGTTTTTGTTTTCAGAATGTTTCCTTCTAATGTTATCTTCATTAACTTTCCATTTAATTGGAAAACTAAACTTCTCAATGAATTGCCTGTGTTCTGACTCCCTTTTAAAGTTAATACTACATAAAAATCTGTTCCTTGTGGTAGAACAAGCAGTTAATTCTTGTTGCTGTCACAAGCGTGTGTGTTTCAAGATAAGTTGATAACACTGTCTTGAAGCAGAGTGGAACAGACCTGGGAGCACTGGAATAAACATGAGAAGACAGAGAAAAGGAAAAAGGCAAGGCGAGCCTGAAAGGAAGTAGATGTAAAAGGAGCAGAGGGAAAGCAAACGTTGAAAAGTTGGTCAGAAAATGACTCTCTTACAAGAAATTGTAACTTTGCAGCTGTTGAGCACAAGAAAATATAAGAAACCCTCAGAGTGAAGTGCTTTCTTAGAAAGAGTGGTGCTACATTCATATTGATTTGCTGAAAGCAGTAAGACTAGGGAAAAAAGATCATTTCCTTCAGCTCCTGGTTAAGGGAGCACACATGTGGCAGGAGAAGGACCAGGCTGCTCAGACCTTCCCTTCTCAGCATCCCTGACAGTGCTGGCAGGTAGCTGTGCTCCCTTGCTCTCTCTGTCCTGTTCAGTTTCTTGCTATTTATTTTTCACATCTGTTTTCTATTTTATGTCCCTTTACACACCTTTTTTTAAAATTACTTTTCTACTTTTCAGTCCTCTGACTTGTTTTCTTTCTTCTCCGCAGTTTGAATTCCCTTTTCCATCCAACAGAAAACTGTGTTAGTTGGGGTAGAGCCACCCGTTGATCAATGTTTTCTTCTGTAATTTGACTTACTAGAGTAATGATAACAGGTTAGGGAAGCACAAACATTTCTGTGCAGAAGTGTGATCCCACTGGATATGGCAATTGTGCCTTTAGAGTAATGTCTAACCTGAGACCAGAGGAGGTGGGTTTCTCTTGTTTTCCCTGAATACGCCAGTCCTCTGTAGATTTTGCCACTTTGGCTGCATACTGCATGCCCTTCATGATTCCCAAGTTGAACAACATTCACGATTCCTCCACCATAGTCCTTGAGGTAACTAAATATCTCTTAAAGCCTGTAGCTGAAGACTGATCTACATATCCAGGTGACCATTTATTCTGTAGACCTCTGAACATGAAAAGGACATTGGAAGCTGCAGGGATTAGGGGTGGTATTTGTTGTTTTGCCTTTGTTGGCATGGCTCTCTTCAGAGTTATTTCCAGCCTACTTGATGAAAGTCCCAAGGTAAGGAGTGACTGGTCAGTTGTAGCTCAGTACACACATAAGTATCTCTCCTCTCCTTAAGGAAGGTTATCTAGGCAGTCAAGAAGACCAGCTGCTAGTGAAAATGTATTTTCTCACAGTTGTTTTTCAGAAAGGAATTCTTTTTACAGTGTAGAGGACTTTTAGAGCTGCCAATAAAAAACCTGTTTTTACTTAAAAAAAAATTGACATCTGTCATTGTAAAGGTTGTGAGATGACAGTATGTTGACTGTTACAAACTAGAGCATTCATGTTTGAAGTTTTTCAGTCCAAAATGAAGTACATGAAAGGAGAGAAAAAGAAAACTGAAACTAAATTGGGCAAAAACAAGGAGAAAGAAGAAGAGGCTATGAGCAGGCTCATGGCCCTAGGCAATGTGTAACTGATGAATGGTAACAGATGAAGTTTTATTCCCATTCTGAGTTCAATGTATGTGTTAAATAAATTAGTAATCTCATCAATATCCTCCTGAGTTAATTTACTTAGTACAGCAGGAGCACTCTTGGTTATTTCTCTTTTTAGCTCTGTTTGCAGAGTACTCTGATGGGGAACCACTTGCTGGCAGAGAGGCAGAGAGGAGGAGAGCTGGGGAGCTCCTCCAGGGACTTCAGAATAGTGCTGACCTCTGGATGACAATTAGACATCCAACATATGTTGCTGCTGATTTGGTGTCCCTGATGCATAGCCTGAAAATGTGGTATTTAACTGAAATAAAAGTAAGTAATTTGTGTCTGTTGTTGGAGACTGCTCTTCTACCTTATAGAGGTCTGTTAGTGAAGTATCTTTGTGTGTTTTTTTCACAGTGAAATGGAAAATGTGAGCTTCAGCCTGAGTACTCATTCAATAAACTTCACAGAAGCAGTTTTAACTCAGTATCTGTAAGGATTTAGCTACATTGCTTTATGTTTTCATCTGTCAAATAGAAATAAAATATATGAAAATAGCTTCTTTGTGCGGGGATCCGAGCCCTGAGAATTTTCCAACAAACTTTTCGAGCACCTGGGAGCTTAAAGAGGCAAGAAAAAATATATGGCTTTCTCAGCTGCATTGCAAAACAAATGGCATGTCTAGAGGGAGCTCCAGTCGAATATGCTTTGGTGCTATTATATCATCCTGTGGTAATTTCTATAAAGAATTCTCAGTATCATAAATAGAAGTTCAAGGGTGAATAGTATTCCTTAAAACAAACCCAAACTTAATCAGATGTAGTGGATGGCTAAGAATAAACCAACGGAAACTTTGCAGTCAGGAAGAGAACTCTGAGCACTTTGTATTAACACAGCACTTGACATTTCCTGCAAAAAGCCTAGAATTTTTCTTTTTCAGGAACTTCTCTGATAAATCACTAGAAAAATTGTTGTTTAAGAAGGCCGTGATGAAAGTGCATGCTACTTTATAAATGTGGATTGTCATAACTACCTTATTAAAA
The DNA here is from genome assembly GCF_000691975.1 of Corvus brachyrhynchos. Taxonomy (NCBI): domain Eukaryota; kingdom Metazoa; phylum Chordata; class Aves; order Passeriformes; family Corvidae; genus Corvus; species Corvus brachyrhynchos. Next base: position 6,777,406 of record NW_008237229.1, on the reverse strand, counting down.
CAAAATGAAAAACCCTAAAAAAACCCTCAAAACCAAAACCTACAGCAGATAAAGAAATACATTAATTGAAGCAAGCTAAAAGAAAAAAAATACCTTTTATCTTAAATATGATGGTAGTAAAATAATCCCGAGTTGCTGAACATAGTAAGTAATTCCCAACCATTTTTGGTCCTGTTTATTGCCCTTCAGATAGCAGTAGAGAGCTGCTGGTTTGTTTAAGTCAAAAAAGTAATCTTAATATCTTCATTGGTCTTGAGAAAGAATTGTTGGAATGGAAAAGGGAAGAAGCAGTTGGATAGATTTAGGGGATATATGTCTTGTAAAAGAGGTGTGGAAGAAGGGGGTAAAACAATCCAGTGCAGGCATCAGTAAGTGGAAGAAAAGATCATTTTAATGCACAGCTTTGTATGATATCCATGTGAAACTGGCAATATTTAATATAGAAATCACACAGATGGAGGGTGAATTGTTCAGTAATAGGTCTGGTATAATAACTCCTACTAAAATTAAAATGACAGAATGGTTTGTCAAATTTCCCCCCAACAAGCTTCTGCTTATAGGATTATAAACTTACTGCACTAATGGAACAGAAAAATACAAAAGTTACTCTTTATCTTTCTAAAGACATGGTTCAGCAAGTAGCAGTTTCTTGAAATAAAGACTAGAAATTTGATCTGAGCAAAAGTAACAAGAATAGCCAATTGTGGTGACCAGTGAACCTAAGTTACAAGGGACAGACAGTTCTCAGTAAGACAAGTCCCTGGTACTACAAGAACCTCTTTGGGTTAGCGTGACCAGAAAGGCTTCTCCCAGGATGCATTGTTCTGTTATGGTAATCTACCCCAGTTTGGATTCCCCAGTTGGCTGTTGGTCTCTACCCCTTGCCACTCTCCCAGAGCTTCCCCACTGGTCCCCGTTCCCTAGTCCCGCCTTTTCCCCACCCCCAGATAAAACCACAGAGTTCGTCATTGTTCTTTTGCCTTTGTGTCTGTAACCTTTGACAGTGTAGAAGCAATAAATGCTCCTGTTGGAACACACGCAAAGATCCTTCCTGCTTATGTGTCACTGACTTTATACTGTAACTAGCCGTGCGTTTGTGCATGCACATGTGTGAGCCACAGAGTTGGACAGAGACATTAATAAATGGTGCCTGAATGTGAATGGCCTTGGACCGTCCCTGAGAGCGCCGCCAGCAGAGCTTCACCGCTGGATTCAAGACGCCTTTCAGTGCAGCCCCAAAGAAATCTCTGAGTTTTATCAGGGGCCTCGGTGGGGGGAACCAACAACTTTCTCAGAAGAGAAGATCAGTCTGAGTCGATGGACCAGTCTCAAGACTTTATTTGACCCTCTAGAGAGGTAATATGGGTCACTTTTGTATCCTTTTCTGTTAATTTCCTTTTATCTCAAGGGTTGGGAAGAGAGGGAGATGGGGGCAGGGTTCTCCTGTCTCCTGTGGGAAGTTTTTCTCCCAGTTGTAAGAGTCCTTGTTCAGGAAAATTTGCATTATACCAGGGAAGGTTTAAAATATTTTGTTCAGTGGTTATTTAAGCAGTGGTTAGTTGAGTATTTAAAATGCTTTGTGCGATGGTTGTTTATGTCAGTGAAAGGTTATTTGCTGAACAAGTTAGTAAAAGTTGTTGGGAGTACTGGAGAACAGTTGGGAAATGTTAACCCCAGCTAAAAAACCCTTTGCTGCTTTCCTATCCCAGCATCCCTGATCCCTCTGCCCTGATTCAAAAGAGACCAGGAGATAGATTCTGCCCGAGTGCACAGGGATGCTGCCAACTCCCTGCTACCTCCCTATCTCCTTTGTTCCCTGCCCAGGGTGGTGATGGCCAGGCTACCCCGAGTTCTTTCCCAAACCTCTTCCCTGTACCCACTTTCCTGGTTTTTTCTACCTCAAGTGTGCTGCAGGATGGTGGCAGCATGGCCAGGTCCACAATCCCAGCTGCTACTTCTATTTTTAATTCTCCCGCCTCCACTCCCCTCATACAAGATGGTGGACGCCACGTGGAAGCCGCAGTGGGGAGCTTTTTGCAAATGTGCAGAACCCCTCCCCTTCTCCTGCTTACGTCACTGCGCGCAGCCCCGCCTCTATCCCTGGCCCCTCCCATGCGTTGATAGGTGTTGCGTCGGGTCCTCCCCCTCCGCTGGCGGTGCCTTCCCAGCCGCAGACCCTGCCTCAGACCCTCCTGTGTCCCCACCCCCTCCACCGGTGACCGCGTCAATGGAAACCAACCCACTTTTGGTTCCCACGGCACTGTGGCCAGAAGTGAAGGTGGTAGCAACCAGGAAGACTCCGGGACACTCGGGGACAGCAGCACCTGTGTGCGCTGCCCTGGTCTCCTTCCCTTTGCTGCCCAGCCATACTGAGCCTGCAGCTGTGCTTGCTAGAGTGCGAAGCGCTGCAAGAGCTGCTGCACGAATGCACCGCCCACACCTGCTTTGTGAGGAGAGGTTGCGAAGCGTTCACGCCTGCGCCCGCCTGCTCCAAGCTCTGTGCTGGACCAGCTGCTCCCGCCAGGCTCAGCCTGCCCCTTAGTGTTAGCTCTGTGCCCCAGCCAAGCCGGCTTCCGGCCCCCGT
>NW_008237229.1:6768004-6774278 GCF_000691975.1 Corvus brachyrhynchos | reverse complement strand
AGTCCCAGCCACAGCTTCTCTGTGCCCCCAGATGTGGGGTCCCTGCCCGCATGGTGCCTTTCACCTCAACCCCAGCCCTGCCCGCACCCCCTGCCCCGATGCTGCAGAAGAAGCAGAAGAAGAGGGGGGATCACAGGGGCCATGCTGTATGACCCAGACTGCTCCTCGAGGACAGCGGGAGCATTGTGGGGGAAGCAGTTGACCTGACCAGCTGGCAGGTGCAGAGCATGCAGAGCAGAAGCCGAAGAAACAGAACAGCGACTTCTCAGATTCTGATGCTGCATGTGAAGATCAAAAGACTGGGGTGAAGAAGCCAAAGGCCACAGATGACACCTGGAAACTGCCAGAGAAAAACCAGCCCTACACAAGCACAGCAAACACCATTCCTGTAGACACAAAGCTGACCAAGATGAACAGGGTGCAGTCAAAAGACCAGACAGCCACTGCTTGGAAACGGAGACGATGCAAAACAGCACTGATGTCCACCATAGAAACATACATGCCATCCCGTTACCAGAACTGCGACCAAAACTTCGACTGGATAAGTCAACACACCCTTGGTGTCTCCCCAGATCTTACCCCTTCTGTTGCTTTCCCAACAGTTAGTTTTCCCTACCACCACCCCTCTGTTTTGCTCTTCCTGCAGCCATACTGCCCAATACTCCTATTGAGATGTTTTCTGTTAACTTGCACCCCTCTCTTTATTTACTACTTGTTATCCATTCCCTAGCCACATGTTCCATACCCTTCTTACCATTATGCCATTCCCCTTTCCCCAGACCTATAAGTAAGGCCCCTCCCCCCCAAAATTGGAAATTTTTAACTTTGTTTAAAACCCCAACAGAAGCAACTGCCAGAGCCTGTGCCCACACTCACCACCATGATGCCCAGCACCCAACACCTATCATCCTGCAATCCTCTGGATGCTCCTGGTACTACCAGCAGTGAATGCTTGCACTGTGCCACAGCCCAAAGAGAACTGTGCTGCTTCAACCTCACCACCACCCGTGACAGCATCCATTCCAGCCTCCAGAGAGAAAATCCTCTGAAAGATTTGAGGACTTGTTGGGACATTGGGTTGTAGGTACCTCTGATTGTTTATGTTGTTTTGTGTATGTTTGGTTGTTTGAGATGTTGGCTTTTGGGATCCCTGGGGGAGGCCTTTTTATTTAATACAGAAAGGAGGAATTATGGTGGCTAGTCAACCTAAATTACAAAGGACAGACAGTTCTCAGTAAGACAAGTCCCTGGTGCTACAAGAACCTCTTTAGGTTAGCGTGACCAGAAAGGCTTCTCTCAGGATGCGTTGTTCTGTTATGGTAATACCCCAGTTTGAATTGCCTGGTTGGCTGTTGGCCTCTACCCCTTGCCACTCTCCCAGAGCTTCCCCACTGGTCCCCGTTCCCTAGTCCCGCCTTTTCCCCACCCCCAGATAAAACCACTGAGTTCGCCATTGTTCTTTCGCCTTTGTGTCTGTAACCTTTGACAGTGTAGAAGCAATAAATGCTCCTGTTGGAACACATGCAAGGACCCTTCCTGCCTCTATGTCACCGACTTTATACTGAAGCTAGCCGTGTGTTTGTGCATGCACACATGTGAGCTCACAGAGCCGGACAGAGACAGTAGTAGCCAATTGTACTAAAATGAAGCAAATAACAAGAACAGATTATATCAACTGGAATAACACCAATTTTCATCAACTCAGGGTTTATGCAGAGTACATAGAAACAAAGGAGTGGATTATCTAACATAAAGTGTGCAAAGTTGCATCATGAACTGAGAGGTCATTTCCCAAGAACTTGCTAACACTGCAGTCCACACCTTGGTCTCTTCCTTTTGTGGCTGTACTAAAACCTTTCTTTAGGCTTCTTATGAATTATGCCACACACTGCCTCCACATTTCCTGCCCTTCTACCAAGATGTCTCGTCCTGTTCTGTAGAACTATTTATTTCCTGGCAGTATGTTTTTGAACTCTGGTTTTAGTTGTCTAAGATCTACTCCTAGCAAGCACCCTTTGGGTGTGCTGGCACTGGGATTTCTATTCTGAGCATGAGTATAATCCTGCTACAGTATACACGTACAAGAATATTAGTACAGTCTACTGCACTCAGGATCGAAAAAGGGACTTCGGTTCACTTTGCTGAGTATTCTTTTTGCCGTGTGAAGTCCACTGGTCAAAAACCTCTCTTGGCCTTCAATTTCCAGCTTGATTGTTAGATGCTGCTTTAGCCTGTGAGTGGCTGATTAGGCTGAGCAGCTGCAGTGTGTTTGCTTCTGCTGTGAAACAGCAGAGGAAAGATCAGGTCTGAGGGCAGAGAGCTGAGAGCAGTAACATCTTACATTGTTGTAATGAGATCTGACCATCTGTTAGTGTCCTGGCATTAGACATTGCTTGCACTTTATGAATTTTAGATCATAAATTAATTCATTATTTCCTGAATTAAGAAGAAAATTCTTTCAGCTACAGTCAATAGCAAAAGTAGAATTCCATGTCACCGGCACTGAACATTAGCTAGTATTGGGAAGTGTCAATGTCAATAAAGCAATGCAAATACCTGAGTTAGTGTGGTTCGTGGTAGCATTTTTTTGTGTTGAGCCCAGCTCACAAATGTAGGCTACTCGCCAAACTGCACTGTAAATGGTTTTCATTGCTAGTGAAACTCTTCAGCCATGTTTTTAATGAGTTGACTTAATGTGAATAACTATATTTACAGAAAGAACTTTAATTCAATTTGCTAAGGAGTTGACATGAAGAACTTATTATTTTCTCAGGAAATTACTTCTGTATAAAAATGTAACAAAATACTGTAACGACCTTTTGAAGAAAAGCATACTTCTTTTGTCTCTTCTGTTTTAGTCTTCATTCCTTTTCTATTCTGAGTAAAATTGTAGAAGAAAAAGTCATAACACTAGGAACATCTTATGTCTTAGCTCTTTTTAAAGTGTGTTTTCAAATATTCTTTTACTTCCATCAATCCATAAACTGTATTTTGAAAACACTTATTATTATATTAACTCAGCTCATGAATTTCAGCTTTAAAAAGCATTTGAAGGGGGAAGGGTTGAATTTTTCTCCACTTCAAAAGCTTTCTTTTGATCACTGCTGTTATTTTTATTTGCATCATGACTATGCTGTGCATCTTTTAGTTGTTCAAAAATTAGGCTGTGATGTTTGTGTTTAGTTTAAGAGAATAATTGTGTAAGGCTAAATCAAAAGTGTGTTGAGCTGTGCAGTTTGGGGGATACAAGAGATGATGCTGGGAGGAACCACAGAATGATAAAGGGTTCTTTCTCTTCTGATGTTACTTCCTTCAGTAATGAAAGTGATCCATTAGATCCATTACAGATTCAGTGACCTGCTATTGTCCTTCATGGACATTCTCAGCAGTTCTGACTCTGCTGCTGCTGCTTTATCATAGAAACGAAGGAAACATTAGAAACAACATCACAACATGATGTGGGTTGCCAGGGTTCCCCTGCAGGCTCCCTTTCCCACAGTTTATCACAGCAGCATCCTTATGTAAAGCGTGCCTGGCAATCCTCCTCCAGCACTTGTTCCCCTTCTGCCTAGACTGGTAGCTTTCTTCTTAAACCCTTCTGGGCCTTTTACAGCTTAACCAGTCAACATCAGCTTTGCTCTTTCTTCTCCAGACATCATAGTGCTATAGCGTCTCAGTGCATGTTCTACATGTTCATTTTATCAAGATAATCTCCTGTGCCCCGAGGTTTCCATCATCTGTGTTTTCTGCTTGGAATCATTACATTTCACCTATGTGCACTATTCTTTTGGCTTCTAACATCTAATGTTATTCTCAGTCTTCTCTCTCATCCAAATCCTATTCTGTTGTTTCTTGTCACATGTCTAAATATCATCCCTTTCGTGATGTTTCAGTGACTCATGAAGTCTCTTCAGCCTATGCCCTTAGCCTGCAACAATATTCAGGTGGCTGGAATTGTACAGGTGCAAGGAGCACTGTTGAGTTCAAGGAGATTTTCTACTTTTTTTTTTTAATTTTTATTTTTAGTTTAAGATTTGTTTCCATAAAGCTAAGTGCAGGATTAGCATCTTTAACTGCAGTCTTCCAGGAATAGGAACTGTATTGTTTTCATGAGTATGCATTTGTGTTTTCCAGAAAATGCATTGTATACTAATTTTGTGCAACTGTTGCTAGTTCAGCTAACAGGACTGTGGTGGGTTGATGCTGGCTGAATGCCAGGTGCCCACCAAAGCTGCTCTTTCACTCCCTCTTCTCAACTCGACAGGGGGACAAAAATACCATGAAAGCCTTGTGGGGGCTGAAATAAGGACAGAGAGAGATCACTTACCAATTACCATCACAGGCAAAACAGACTTGACTCGAGAAAATGTAATATAACTTAGTACCAATCAAATCAGAGTAAGGTAATGAGAAAAAAGCCCAAGTCTTAAAAACAAGTTCCCCCTTCCCTCCCTTCTTCCCAGGCTCAGTTTTACTCTCTGTTTACTCTACCTCCTGCCTGGAGGCTGCAGCAGCATGGGCTCCCCACAGGGTCACATCCTTTGGGCATTCATGTGCTCCAGTATGGATCCTCCAAGGGCTACAGGTGGATCTTTGCTCCAGTGTGGGCCTCCATGGGCTGCAGTGGGACAGCTGCTTCATCATGGTCTGCACCATGGCCTGCAGGGGAATCTGCTTAACTTACATATTCTCACTCCTCTCTCCAGCTGTGACTGCTGCTGCACAACAGTTTTGCCCCTTCTTAGTCATGTTATCCCATGATAACACTTATCATTACCACTGTTACCACTGTTGCTGCTGGGCTGTTCCGGTTTGGCCAAATTTAGAAATATATTCTCTGAGAGAAGGCACAACCACCCCTCCCCCACCAAGTTCAGGAAAAATAAATTTTCCTCGAAGGAAAGTGAAGGAGATAAAACTATTTATTTAACAAACACACGGGAAAAGGATAATAATGCTAAATAATAAAATCTTTCGCTGTGGAGTAAAAACCTGGGAAAGTGTTAGAGTCCTCCCTTTGGTCTCCTTGGAGCTGGGGCTTGGGCCAGGGCCAGGCCCTCTGTGCCCGGTGGAAGGTCCTCCTGATGTGCTCTGATGTTACAGCAATCAAGCAGTCCAGTAGAAAAGGGAGAAAATCCGAAATTCCAGGGAAGGGAAAATTCAACTCTCAGTCTCTCTCTGGAGAAAAAGCAGCTGAACCACTGGCGAAAAAACTGTCCTGGGAGCAGCAATCCGGGTGCTTCCTCCCTCCCCTGCCGCAGCTGGGAAACAAATTGCTATCTTTTTGTGACCTTGAACAAGCTGCAAACTGCTTTGAAAAAGTTTTACTCAGTTTTTTCCTTCCCCCTCTCAGGCTCAGTTTAGAGGCATAGAAAGGCACAAAAATTAATTTCCGGGCATAGGCAGCGATATGGGATACGCATCATAAGACATGGGCTCAGCCTTGGCCAGCGGTGGGTCAGTCCTGAAGTTGGCTGGGATTGGCTGTGTTGGTCATGGGGGAAGCTTCTGGCGGCTTCTCACAGAAGCCACCCCTATAGCCCCCCTGCTACCAAAACCTTGCCACACAAATTTAATCCACTTAAAGCCCGGAACATGTTTTTCCTGCATGTACATAGAAACACTGGATGAAAAACAGAGGTTACAGTAGTACATCAGAGGACATGAGATACATACTTCTCTGAGCCAGTTTTGTGTTCTGACAGTCCTGTCCTCTGACACGTCTTGTGTAACAACAAGCCTTGTCTGCCTCAAGACAGTACGTGGTGTCTGAGTGCAGCATCAGGAGATACAAATCGGACATGGCTCACAATGCTGTCGTTCCTCCATCTCTGAGGCCGGATCTCTGCTGAAACAACACAAGAGCTCAGCAGAACAGGGAACACGCGCTCTCCCTTGCATGCAGATGGGGAGCCCAGGCCAGGCTCAGCATGATTCATCACTGGCACTTGAAGTGAAACCTTTTATATTGCTTCAAGCTCAGTAGCTCAGAATCAATCATGCACTATTCTGCCTGCAGTTTTACACAATTGGTCCTTTCATTTTTTGGAACTCTACAGATCTGGGGTTTTTTGCCCCTTTACTGAGAGGGTGTTGTAATGCTGGAACAAGTTTCCTGGAGTGGCAGTTGATGCTGCAAGCCTGTCAAGGGTTTAAGAGGCATTTGAACAATGCCCTGAAACAAAATGCTTTAACTTTTGGTCAGACCTGAAGCAGTCAGTTGAACTAAATGATCACTGTATACCCTTTTAAACTAAAATATTTTCATCCCCTC
>NW_008237229.1:6725414-6767884 GCF_000691975.1 Corvus brachyrhynchos | reverse complement strand
CCTTCCCTTCCCTTCCCTTCCCTTCCCTTCCCTTCCCTTCCCTTCCCTTCTCTTCGCAAATGCATCATTGCTCTGAACTGACGTAGTGAGGCTCAGAGACAGCCTAAAACTAAAGAGCATTTAAGGGGTGTCTGAGCATTCCAGCACTCCATTACTGAAATTCACTAACTATAGATATTTTGGGATGATGTGTTAACTTCTCCAGGTGCCTATAGTTTGTAGGAGTTTTAAAGACACAGGTGAAAACTGAGAGTAATTTTTTTAATAGGTTTTGTAGGTAACGTGATTCAGATTTGTCTCTGGTGTAAACATCAAAATTTCAGCAGATATGAATGGCATAGAGGTTTTGTGAATGGTGATTTCTAGTTTTGTACTTCTCCATCCTTTTTTTCCCATGATTGATTACTTCAGCCTGTGGAGTTAAAAATCACAGTACTTAACATTTTTACTGGAGATTTTTTTTTTAAATTTCATTTTTTATTAGAAGCAACTTGGCTTTTTACTTTTCAGTTCCAAGGCATATGTCTTTATGCTTGGATTCTCCCAGCTTTTAATTCTGCATATACTGAAGCTGCTTAGAAACAAAAACAAAGAGACAAGATCAATTTTTACAGAACTGATGAAAAATGCATGTGTGGTGTTTGATAAATGTATCACTCTGCACAACAAAACAAGATTCATTGAAAGCATGCTAGACATGTTATATGAAGTCTGGGCCATTTAATTGTCTGAGATCTTTGCCAATCTTTTCAATTAAGGTTTATGCATCCAGTACTAAATTCATTTTGTATCAGTAAATACACTTAGGCAGTGATAGAATAGTCCCATTAATGCTTTACCGGATGGTCAATTCAGTTTTTCAAATGACAGATGAAAAATATGATGTGAACTAATATTTAAATTATTATATGCAATGATATTTAATGTATATTTTCCCGGATGTCACAAATTTCTTATACTTTTGTTAGGAATTATGAAGTTTATTGTCTTGTTTAATAGTGAAATTATTTACATATTCACTTTAGTGCTCAAATTCAAGGGTTTATTTCCTCCTTCTGTTGATTTTTCTCACGCATATGATATATGAAGGGAACATGGCTGAACTGTGAACAGACAGTCCCTTCAAAATGATCTGTGTAAGGTACAGATTTAAAGCTGGAGATTCTTTCTGTATCCTGGGATTACAGAACAGTTTCACTGTTGATCGTGTGATCACACTTTAGTCACAATTAATGCAGCTGTGAGTTCACTGTCATTTTAATGTGTATCACTGATTGCTTGAGTCAGTTAGGAATGGAGAAAAACAATGAAAAATGGTATGTTTTATGAATGTCTCAAACATTTTGTATATAGCCTGAGATTTTCCTTCTGACCTAATGTATTTGAGACAAGATACCAATTAATTTTAATAGGATTGGCTATGATAGGCTGTTCTTTGCATTTTGATATGTGCAAAGACTCTGTAATAAGAGCCTTGCACATATAATTTTATTGGGTGTTCTGTATTCACAGACTTTATTTTGGCAATTACAGGTAATTTTTTATTCTCTGTAAGAAAATTCATTAGATTTATGTAGAGTTGCATTCTGTTTGAGGGTTGTTTCCAGAGTTTATATCTACAAATTAGGTTTATATTGGGCATGCAACACATTTGTTCTGGCAGTTCCAGGAAAAGCAAGGTACTGACAGCACTCCAGGAGCAGAATTATATGATTGCTGGGTAATTGAGACCTTACCTTTAGCTGTAATGTGGAAGTAGCATAGCTGCTATTGCTGCTTGAGCAAATCATCCTGTTTCTTAGTAGAGAAAGGAAGGGGGCCAGACTGGATAATATGCCCTGAGGCAGCACAAAACAGTGAAGTGTTATGAGTTACTGTGCAAGTGCCACTATATTACTACAAAATACTTAAAATATTGCACTTTTTGAGCTCTAACTAAGCTTGCCCTTCCTTTGATCTTCCACCTGAATAGTGGGAGAGGGGAATAGGTTATTTGTGGGAGATCAGTTCTAGGAGCAACACCCATGCTTTTTTTACAGTAAATCTTATTTTGTTGGTTATTTACATGATTGAAGTTTTTAGCCATTATATTTATTTTGCTTTAAGACTAAGTAATATTATAATGAAACTTGGTGCCTCAACTCTGCCCACACTAATATTAAGTAGTTAATTGCATTTTTTTCTGGCACCATAATTTTTATTACTTTTCTCATGACAGTCTAGTAAGACTCAGTCTTTTATCTTTTATTTTTTTAGTTACTTAAGTAGCTACAAAATTCCATTAGTCACATGCTTAAAACAAAGCAAGTATGAATGCAGTCACAGCGGCAGGATATAAATGAGGATACCAAATAACATGCTGTGAGGAAAATGAATATATTTTAAAAAGACCTCTGATGATGGTATTTAAAACCAAGCATATAAATGTGAACCTCTCCTTTCTATATCCTTCTCCACCCTCCAAGAAAAATGGAGCATATTGCTTGAAAATGAGGGTGTCATATACAAAGAAAAGTATTTATTTCTGTAAATATAGTTTTCCACATTTTTTACTAACACTTTCATTTATTTTTGCTTGGCATTCCTAGCACTGCATATGTGGACCATAGGATTACCTCTTTTTCTCATGTTACTTGTATTTTAGAAGTTCTTTCGTAATGAGGGGGAAAATGATGTATACGAATTAAAATTAAAGAATAAAGAATAAGAATATCTGCAGCCATCCTCCATGATATATGTATTTTGCAATGTACCTTTGGTGGATGAAGCAATTCATGATTGAGCACAACTGAGCCAGCAAATTATTTGTGGATGACAGACACTGGTAGGAATGGAGTTTTTGTAATGCATCATAAACTTTTCTCTTACAATGCACTGGTTTTGCTTCATAGTTCCAGGTATCAGAAGTGTTGTATGAATCAGATAAATATGGACAGGTAGTGTTGTATCAGGTCTCCTAAGCAGATATTCACGATACATGTAACACATCATTTTCTTGCCATTCATTAGGACCTACTTGATAAAAATGAGTCAATATTTTTACAGCTTGGTGGTCATGCAAATGCAGTTAAATGCTTGGTATTGTTGTGCAACTAATTAGACCATAAATATTCACTAAATATATGCAAATGATAACCAATGCAAATATGCATAATTCTAAACACATTGCTTAAACAGTCATGTATATTTAATTTAAAATATAATTTTTTGCAGTGAAGTTTCAGCCTCAAAATTTTAAAATGTGCATATTTACTTATCAGATGATGTAAACATATATGTTCTTTAGGAAAGGGGTGCCTCTAAGAATGTCTTAGAGCCTATTTACTGTATCTTGGAAATACAGGCTGATGAAGAAAGTTTATTCTTTAGTGTTAGTAGAAAGCCTGTTCCATGTTATCCTGCCTTACAGGCTTTGTACATTTCTTGTCCACTAGCTTGCCATATTCTCCCAAATACATTATCATGTGTGTAACACAAATTCATGCCTTTCATGTCAGACTTCTGCTATAGCATATAAATGGCTAGACTTTTATTGGACATAGATGTCTATGCCCCAAGCCAAATTTTAGAGTGAGTTTTCTCGGCTAGCATTTAATGCTGGACACAAGTAGTTTCCCAGATTCCAAGTGATGTTTCTGTAAACACTTGCAGAACAACTCCAATCTTAGCAGTCATGCATAGTTAAGCTTCTGGCTTAATGCCTTAGTCTAATTGTGATCCAGAAACTGTGGTTTTCTTCTAAGTTCTTCATGGGATGCAAAACATGACCATCATGCCATGGACAGCAGGACCAGATAGAGTGATTGCAGTCAACTGAAGGAGAGGAAGATGGCAGTAGATTCCTGTTGAGTTGCAGTTTACTCCACAGAGTAGGAAATGTGAGATACATCCCAGCCTTTGTCTGGAGAGTTTCAGCTTTGCTAGCTCAATGATACAGAAAGCAGCTTGTACATGAAGGAGGTGGAGATCATTCAAATTTAATTTATCAGGGCTATTCAGGAGTCATGTCTGGTCATTCTGTTGGTTTTGTATCTGAAATGAAGATGGTATTTGGAGAGGATTTACCAGTGATCTGTAGAAGAGGTTTTGGTACTGGTGACCAGCGTCATTTGGAACTTGTTTCTACTCTGGGAACACAAAGGGGTTGAACTAGGGGAAAGATATATGCATTTTGGTGGCTGAGACCAATCTTTCTGTCATATATGAGTAGCAATTATCAATGTTTTAAAGGACAAAATGTATAAAGCTACAGATAAATCTGAGTGGTCTCATGTAGCAAGGCAGCCTTTTACAGACAGCTTTATATTCTTCATAATGACAAATCAGAGCACTGATTTCTTTAAAAATTATTGATTGAAAGAGACTGTGAATACAGTATGGAAGATATGAGATAAAAAATCTATTATTGGGAGGGTGAAGTTTAATTAAAATAAAATGTCCCTAATATTAAGTAGAGTATGCCTCAACAAACATAAAAAGATTTATTATATGTGTTCATAAACTAATTCAGAGTGTGAACACTGGGAAAACTGCATTATGTAATATCCTTTCAGCATAAGGCAATTAAAATTTATTTATTCAAAAAGGGTCTGTTTTTAATTACATTTATTTATACTGACACCAAATCTCTGCTTTTTTTGTCCCTACATTCATTCTGTGGTTATATTTCTGGGAAAGATACTTCTGAAGCACGAAGACTTAGTAAAATGTTGTGACTGAAAGGAGGATGATGAGAATGGGCAAGTTTTTAGTCTTTAGAAGGATATGGGAAGCTGTCATGGATGACATGACAGCCAAGAAACTCTGAATCTTTTTTCACAGTGTAGGAATTCTTTTTTCACAATGTTACCAGGGGCAGGATGACTGGATTTCTTTCCCATTGTTTCAACAGCTTCTGGAAACAAATACTTCTTGTTTTCACCATGGACAGGTATGTGCTGCAGCTGGCTGGGCAATTTAAATCCAGTTTTAATTTAGCTGCTTTGCTCATAGTGAACAGGAAGTCTATGGAACACAATTTAGCATATCCCGTTGAATATAAACATATCTGAACAACAATGGCACACTTCATTGCTGTTTTATTATATGGTTGAGGTCACAAGAATAGAGTCAACTTGGACATTTCTGTAATTATACCTCCAGTTTTCAGAGCAGTTTTGTACTGTTTTCAGAAATCAACAATGTGCGTGGAAGGAAAAGTGGACAAGAAAAAAATAACAGCAAAGTGCAAGAGTTCTGTGGGGTTCATCAGAGTCAAGAGCAAGATAAACTGTGAGGTATTGATGTATGAGAGTTATAAAAGCCCTTCAGGCTGGTCTAATGCTACTTCAACTGAAATTAACACTGACAAAGGAGGAGCAAGTTGCAAAAATACAGAAGTTATCTACAATGTGCAGCAGGGTTCTGCAAGAGTTGTCATTCTGTAACAGGGTGCATGACCTGTCATCTTATAGCAGGACCCTTGACTTTGTCATTGACAGTAACAGGGAGGTGTCACTGTTGGTTTTCTTTGGCAGCAATTTCAAGGATGGAAGTCTGCTGGCAGGTGAGCTCTCTTGGTTTGTTCTCAAAATTGTTAGAACAACAGAAGTTTTTGAAAGTAGGATTAATTTATGCCCCACAGATGAGCTCATAGAAGGAGACTGTGCTGTAGAAGTAGTTTTTTAAAGCACGAAAGCATGATGACCAGTTTCTTCAAGAAAGTCGGTTGATGATTATAGAACATTATCACATTGTTTGTATTTTGACTGGACTTCTTTTGAAACAGGGCATCTGAGTCCTGCAAGATTTTGTTTTTTCTTCAACTGAACAGAATAGACTATTGCTGTTTTGTATTTTCAGTGGTGAAACCACATGTCAGAAAGCATGATCTTTGTGCTAATGTTAGCTTGAGAATGTAAATCTCTGGCTTCTAAGACTGCACTCATCTCTTTTTCTTCATTAATTTATAAATATTTCATTGCTGGGCAGCCTTTTACTCTTTCTAAAGTAATTAGCCATTTTTTTTAGCCCATTACCTGTTCTTGAGGAAATCATCCTGCTTTCATATTGTTGCAAGGTAAACCACTAAAGGCAATTATAGATCTCAATTAGTGCCTGTTTATTTTTGATAGGACTATTTGAGGTCATTGCTGTTCTACATTTTGTGAGGGAAATGGCACATCCAGTGTTTTTCTGCACTTAATATTATTTCAGTAGTCCCTATGTCTGAATGGACAGAAACAAGAATCTTCCTTTGAATAGCCCTTTTACTTTCATGGGTTTACAGCTGTGTGGGCAATACTCTTTCAGAGCTCTCCATCCCTCATGCAGTGACTCTGAAAGCTTTGTAGGAGGTACTTTTGCATGAATTTTTCTGTCTCCATCCTTCCCTCTTCCCTCCAATTTTTCCTTCCATATTGACAAAGTGATTTGACTGAAGTAGTGTAGAAGCCTAGAAGATAAGGGGGTTAATGTGTATGTCTCAAACTCTGATAGGCAGGTAACTGTCGATCCAACCACGGCATTTTTGGTAATAACAGTCAAGGATTTTTGGTAATAAAACACTGTGAGGAAGAACAGGATGTGGCTGGAGAAGGGGGCCATATGGAGGTAGGGCAGCATTTTTTTAGCTCCTGGAGATAAGCACAGCACAATTCAGTGCAAGTGCAGGAATGAGATCAAGAAGCAGACATGGGCTCTAGCTGAGGATCAAGACCAACAGAGACACGTGAAGCCTTCTGAACCATTTCCAGAAAGGCCTAGAAGAATGACTGCGCATGATTACTAATTTTTATGGAAAGCGAAAAGCTTATCTCCGGGGTGGAGAAAACTTAAAAGATACCCCCAAAAAGCCTGGGTTTGCATGTGCCCTTGGACAGTGATCCCAGCTGGATTGATGCTGGAGCCAGGACTGGTGAGTGATTCCTTCCTCCCTTCCTCCCTCCCTCCCTTCCTTCCTCCCTTCCTCCCTTCCTTCCTCCCTTCCTCCCTTCCTCCCTTCCTCCCTTCCTCCCTTCCTTCCTCCCTACCTTCCTTCACCTTTCCCCTCCTCCTCCTGTATCTCTCCCTCTTCAATTAATCTTTTCCTTTCTTTTTTCTCTTTCACCCTACCCTTTTATCCACAGCCCACAGTTGTGTGATTATGCTAGGAGGTCAGGGACTAATATACCAATTTCCATGCCAAGTGTGTAATTAACTTATAAAACTTTGTAAGCTTTTGCAGATCCTTTGACTTACGCTGTTCCTTTCAACTGTGAGCATCTATGAATCTTAGGTATTCCTCTCCCTTTAAGGATGGGATGTCACAAGTGGATATATTAGAAACCTTTGCTTTGTATCTAGTGACTGTGACAAATATTTTCTAGCCACAGAAGTGAGATTCTACCTCAAATGTCACTACTAACGAACCGATTCATACTTGCAACTTGAATAGTTTACCAAGTGACATATATATGTATCTTGCATTTCACTCCTCCCTGTTGCAGAAGTAAAGTTGCAGATTAGAAATGACAATGGATGAATGGGAGGAGAAACACAGCCATGAGAAAAATTAAATGCAACTTTTTTTGGAACCAAAAATCAAATCAAACCTTTCCTTCTAGTCATCTAAATACATACAATCTTCACTATTTTTACCCTAGTCTTAGTAATTTATAGCTGTGGCTGAATTTAGGAGGAGAAAAATATTATGTAAACTGCTGCTTCTTGTTCTGAAAAACTAGGCAGAACCACAGGTTGCAGAGGTAGCTGTGGAAATACAGTCAGAATAGTGACTACATGAAAGGCAAATTCTACAAAAAGTGAAATTGGCTGGAATCTGTGGGTTTCTGCTAATGCAGAGGCCTGTCATGATGCGTATACATTTATTTTCAATTTTGTTTGGCATTTCAGTCTTAAAAGAAGCCATGTTCATTTGGACAACAGACCTGCTATTTTTTCTTAAAGGGAGAAATTATTACAGTGAAGTGATTTTCTTCTGTTATTTCTTCCAAGTAGCATATATCAAAATCATGATACTAATGCCTAGAGTTTGATGTGATCTTCAGAAAAGGCATGTGAGGGAAGCTTTGTTGACGCTTTTCATGTGTACAGTGTCATTGTCTTTTGAAGTCAAATATGGCAGAAACATAGATACAAAGTATTAGAGTCAATGGAACTACAAAGGAGGACGTGATCAGCTGGATTTGCTTTTGCATCTCTGAACAGCCAGCAGGGAGAAAATTGGAGCTGTCAAAGCCATCAGAAGAGATACTCACTCGTCTTGGAGAGGTACGATATGTACTCAGAAAGAGAAGTCACAATTTGGCTGCTTTGACTGCCATACTTTACAATTAACTTTTAAGAGTAGAGACTTATGTCATCCTATGTCAGCCTAAGGTTTCCTGGAGGTTAAGGATAAATATTGTAATCAAATGAGTTTGATTGCAAAAAATGTGGTTCAAAATTAGGCTTTGAGGAAACAAGTGTTGAGTTTTGTGACTGGGTTGGTAGGGAGGGTGACATCATTCTCCGGGGAAAGGATCTGTAATGGGTCAGAAAAAAGAATGGCTGAGAATGGCGAGGGTAGGGAAACAGACTCAAGCAGTGGATTATAACAGGTTCTTCCAACATATAAACAGGTTGTTCCTGAATCTAAAATCAAGCTCTAGGAAGTTTCCACAAGAAATAAAATACACCATTTTGCTGAGTAGGAGTTATGTATTTCAGATGTTACTTCCTCTTACACAGTAAAAATACTGTTCTGCACATGTTTATCCTATCAGAACAATGGTATTTCTGTTCCTTGTTGGTTTTGCTTTCCTATTCTTCTCTTTTATCTCCTTTGTGTATAATTTTCTGTATTCTTCTCTCACCATTTTCCCTATTTGTTTATTTCCAGCTGCCACAGGCTTCACACTCTTATTTAACCACAAAAATAATAAGTACCAAAATATCTGTGCCAAAGTAGACACTGTTAGAACACCATCATTAGATTTCAGAAACTATGCCCAAAATCAGCTAAATCATCCATACTTTTATTTTTCAATGAGACTGGTTAAGCAGTAGGACAATTTCTCATAAAGGTTGTTGCATCTCTATGTTTGGAGATTTTCAAAAGTTGACAGGACAAGGCCCCGAGCAACCTGATCCAATTTTGATCTTACTTTTAATTTCAACTTTACTTTGAGCAGGAAGCTAACATCCAGATGTCCCTTTTGACAAAAAAAAATTATTTTAGCCCAGAACTTTTTTGTTCCAGATTGCCACAAAAATCAGAAAGAGAGCAGTTGTACTGGCTGCAATCAGATCTAAATGGGAAGATTTTCTCTGCTAGAATCTATGTAAATGGAAGCTGAGACTGAAGAACCTGGAGGAATTGAGTGGCTTGTTTTGCTGTTTCTAACGTATCAGTCATTTGCTGTCATGTTTTACCTTATCTTTCCTTCTAGTTTTATATCTTTGAACGTGGACAATGGTCCCTTATATTCTAACAGGTACAATAAGACTTTCAATTCTTTTAGGGAGCTATTTATTCCATCACTATTATTTTAATTTACTGAACTATTAGTATTTTGCCTTTAAAATAAAAATATGCCAAAAGAGGGAATAGAGGAGGGGAGAGAGTGAGTAAGAAGTCCAGAGCAACTTTTGCTTGGATATGAACATGCATGGGAAAAAAGCAACCAAATTATATTGATGAAATAGAATAAAGATCAAAACAAACAGCTCTTATTGTCCTTACTTATCACACAGGCATAATAAGGAAATTTACCCTAGCAAAGAAATTGTCTATGAAGAATTTTGCTGCCCACAAAAAAAAAGATGATGGGAGAAATCTTACTTCTAATAAGAAGGGTAAAAGGAATAAATGTGTGATAACTTTCTGAAACTGATTAAAGCTTTTTGGTGGTGTTTAAGGGGAGATTGTTATTCCTCTACAGAAACCACACGGAACTGGCAGATTTATTAAAAGAGTTTATGCTAATGGCTGCAGCTTCGATTGAATTACTAGTGGAAAACGCACTATGACAAGATGTTTTGTAATTCTACAGCCTTTGTTGTATGAATGGGCAATTCATAATAAGATAAATTAAAGTGATTAAGGACCTATATAATTTAGATATATAAATTGCTTTAATTTTCCATCTGTTCACCCATTAATAATTTCAATTTTTATTTTTAGTAGGGAAGACAGTCTTGTAGTAAAAGTTGCTGAGAAGTTGAACATTGAAGTCATATTTGCCAGCAGCAGGGACAGTTTTTATTACCAACAAACATTTTTTTTTAAGTAGTTTTAAAACATATAGTAGATATATGCCTTTTTTCAACTCTAGGTTTTGGAAGCTCCTTGAGTAACAGTCAGGCTTCTGGCCTGTATTCTGTTCAAGGAGATTCACTTTTAACAAATAATATGCTGAGATTTTAGATTTGGGCTTGAATCTCTTTCTGAGAGAGAGTTTTTTTCACCACTATTTAATATTCTCTCTCACATGCACTGGTCTTTGGACAAATAAGTAAAATGTGATCCTTTACTTCCTTACTCACTGTGGTAGACTTCTGCTATGAATAGACTTTGTGTCTGGCTTTCAAAACAAGGCACAAGCAGCATTTTCTCTTATCAAGAAACTTGCTGACAGTTCCTTGGTGCCTGTCCCACCACAGATGTGATAATGAAGAGGATGAGCATGTAGAAGAGAGAAGGACCTGACAGAAAGGGGGTGTAGGGGAAAAAGTACTGACCTGCAATGCTCTTTCCACTTGCATGTGGTATCACAGGCATGTGGAATATGTGGCAAATAGCAAATAACAAGCATTGATGCACACACATCTAAGATGAGACAGCAGTGACAGCTTGAATGAAAAGTATGGAAGGTTTGATCCTAACAGTTTTCCTTCATTTCTGCTAGCTGACATTCTGTGTTCTGATATTCTATCATTTAAATACATTAGTGAAGATGCAATTGAAATAATGCTGTGTTTGACTATAAGGTCCTTCATTTATGACATGGCTATAAAAATGCAGTTGATATCCTTCAAATTTAAGATGACTCATTCTTACTGGGATGATGCCAGTAACTGAGGTTATTAGTGGCATAGGCTGGACAAAACCCAATAGTTTGGATAAATTGTTCTTGGGAGACAGTTCTCTTTGCATCATTCATGGACATGCATCAAACTTACTTTTTTTTTTAGTCTGTTACAGAGGTTGCAAAATAAGTAGAGAATATTTTTAAAGACAATGGCTAATAAAAGTATTAGCCATATATCTTGCAACTTGTCTTTATACTAATGCTTTGATAGTCAGATAGTACATTGCAGTTTGTAATATGTTTCCATTCTTTTAAAACATGAAACTGATGATTAGTCATTCAAATAAATAGTAATTAAATGGGAACATTATGATTATATTATGCTAATGATAGAAGCGTGTTTCAAATATTTGCAAGTTATTCAAGAGAAAGTATTAGGCAATTAGAAAAAAATATTAGTGTTTGTTCACTCTGAAGTTATCGAGTGACTTGATTTGCATTAACAATTTTAAACCTCTGTAGTCTCATTCATAATAAATTGCTGATAAATAGGAGATATTCCACCAAATGGAGGTACAGGAAAGAAGAAAGAAAGGGCAGAATGTCACTGTTTTAAGATTAAGTGTAACATAATTACTGAAGCAGTCTTTAGAAGCTGAGGGATTTTGACATTTATGGTAAGTTATTTATTAATAATACAGCATAAGTTTATGGCTGTCATGCAGTTCTTCTGTATGACCTCCCATGAGAGTTGCTGGAGTGCCGCAATAAACATGGACTAGTAATGTTTTCCAGTTTGAAATGTATGAGAAATTTTATGAGGAAATGGCTCAGTCATGATTCTTGTGGGTGTATTACAAAGAATAATTTTTAAAATGCAAAATGCTTGTACATATAACAAAAGAATAAAATATCAGTGGATAGTTTTGGACATCAAAGAAAAATGACTGTGAAGTAGTGAAATTCTGTAAAAAGGTTTTGAAAAAAGAAAAGTAGAAAAGGAATTGAATGTATGAAAACAAATTTTTATTCTTTTGAAGTAATTAGCAGTAAAGAGCAAAGCAAAGTGGCTAACATCGATGTATTTTGAATGCTATTCAAAGTGAAATGCAACTGTCAAACAAATGCAGAATTCCTCAGTTACACCAAAATCTGCTTCTAAGTCCTCTATGTTTATTTAATATAATTTCATTTTCTAAATTATGGTTAAATATAATCAGAACTCTGCATATGTTCTGAAACTCCCATAGTCCATGTTTAATATAATTATTTGTCTTGCATAAATTCTTTTGATATTGTGTAGCTGTTAGTTATCTATTATTAATGCTTCACAGATCTGAGGAAATGAAATAATTTTTGATTTTCAGGGTGTAGTATGTATTATACAGTAGGTAGGTTCCCAGCAGACCTTCTTAGTCCATAAACTTCCACATTAGTCTGGAGTACAGGTCATTACTGGGATACGTCGCTAACTTTTGTACATGCAAAAACCATGATGAAAGATAATGTATGAGAGGAAAGTGCTAAACTGTTGGAATGTGTGTGAAATGAGTGAGCTTAGACTTGCAAAACTTCCCAGCTGAGTTATAATGTGATGTGGAATTTTTTTTTTTTTCTATTCTAAAACGTCACAAAGTATAATTCAGAGCTTGTAGCTTTTTTCCTTCTTTGCTTGTCACAGTAATGTTATGTTGCTAAGAGTGTAAATAAGGACATAGCACGTTCTAGATTAAAGCTTGCAAGAGCTGTACAGGATGAAGTCTGAGCAAGTGAAATGTCAGTGTTAATCTTTAAAAGTTTAAAGTCTTATTAATGAACTTTGGCTGAAATATGTCATTGATGACAATGATTCTAGGAAAACAGGATTAGATACAAAGTTAGTGTTGTTATCAAACACAAGGATTTTGCCATTGGTAACCTGAAAATCATTCAAGTCAATAGAAATTTGTTTATTCAGCTTGAGAAACCTTGGATATGCAGGGCACAAAATAATGTAGGATTGAGTCCATTGTATTATAGTGCTACAGTTGTCTTTGGTAGCTTTGAGCAGATGAAGTTCTTTATTGTGTTGGGTTTGAACTAATCTGAAATTGATGTACTTAATGAGTCCAAATAGGCCTAACTGTTTGCTTGGGAATAGCGATTAAAACTGTTAACACAGTAATTTGTATCTTGGGGTATTTCTGTAAGAAGGAAACACTTGCCATTAATCATATTGAGAGGAAATACACTAATTTGAAAGTCTTTATAGGACATGGGAGATACAGACTGAATTCCCTGTACTACCTGAATAAAACCACTTGTAAGGATGAGATCTTTTACTCTTCCATTAAATGTTGTGCTAATAAGCTATTAGCTTCCTGTTGAACTTGTACATTGTAGATATTCATCTGAACAAAGTTTTATATCTTTCCTAATCTGAGAAAAGTTTTATGTCTTTTCCATCCCTTACAACACTAGCCTAATATGTAAAATTTTCTTCAAAAAACCTAAATATTTATGTTAGAAGAAAATATTTACATGTAAGAAACTAAGCATACTGTAAAATAGTGATACTGAGTAGTCAAACTGCCCTCAGTTATCTCTTTTGCTGATTTTAGTGCTAATGTAGGCCTGAAAACACTGAGATGTAAGTTACTAGGAACCAGCACAACTTGCTGACAGCGCATTATCCGGCATGTGATGATTCCCAATTAACTATTTATTATGTGTGACCCACAGTTTGAAAAAGACCAAAAACATAGTGAAAATGGGTGAAATATCAGAATTCCAGTTATAATCTAAAAAACTGACTATGAACAAGGTTGTCTCATGTTAAACATTTATAGTGGGGTGTTCATTCATGGGAGGTTATGTATCTACATCTGGCTTCTACAAAAAGTGTAATTAATCCATATCTACAGTTCCAGCCTACATGAATCGCTAATAAAAGTAATAAAAATCTTTGTCAAATTACTGTCACTGAAATGTTAATTTTCTCATTTACAGAACAAAGTACATTAGGGACCAGAGCAATGTAAACTTCTGGTTTCAACGACTGATTGCTTTAACACATCGCACTATATCCTGGGAGGTATACTGGGAGAGAAAGTAGTTATGTGAAGGAAATATCTGTAAAGGACAAATATCTAATTTTAATCTTGGTATCAGATGTATAAATACATAAACAACCTTTAAGCAATGCTGCAGACAGATGCTTTAAGATGATTGCTCAGACTTCACTTGCACTGACAGACGTGATTCACTTCTGTGATTGCATAGCAGCTGACATAATGGCAGGAGGAACAATAAACTGAAAAATCACAGATTCTAGATTGATTGTATATCTTCTGTAGCACTCTTCACACACACAAACTGTTTATTAGATGTGACGCTTTAAGTTGGTTAAAGGTAGGCAGATTTTAGTAACCTCTAAATTAATTTGCAGTGTTGATGACCCAGGGCATTTGACTGAAGCTGTAAAAGATGTTTGTTCAGTTGCATTGTGTTTTGTGACAGACATGATTTATTAAGGCCAGTATTATAACTCATGTAGTACCTGAAAATGAAATATACCATGCAGTCAAAAGGGTAAAGTGACTTGCTTTTGCTGTAAACCTTTCAGCATCCAAGAAGACACGCCCAGATTAAGTGAATAGAATATCTATGAGCTGGACACCCTACAGTGTAGTGGATTGTCTCTGAGAGGGACTTGCTTTCAGTGAGATTTGTTTTTCTGAGTCCTTCATGATGTCTTGAAAATTTTTAATTTGAGACCTGCTCCCAAACTGATACTGTCCTGATTATATCTCTGTTCTGTGTTTATAAATTAATGATTAAACCGCCAAAGAATTTGAGGAGGTAACTATGAAGCTTAATTAGGTCATGGTGTGTGGTGTTCTGAAAATGCAAAATGATGCAATAAAAGGTTGTCTGTATCTTATTCAATGTTTAATACTGCTGCTTGTCCCCAGATAACTTTTTTTTCCTCCAGGTAAAATGTTATAAAAATTCCATTACGTCTTTCCCCATCTATTCTTTGCTAATGGGCTTGTGTGGAAAACATGGTTCCTTAAACTGATTTCTTTGTTTTGTGTGTGGTATAAGTGGCCTACAACACGTTGCTTGAGATTTATCATTCAGAGAAAAGAATACCACAGTATCTTGTAGTTTGCCAGGCAGCCTCAGAGACTATACACCTATTATTGTGCTTTTTATAGTTATTCAAGCATGACAGGTTTTCGGCTGAGTGGTTTAGAGGCTTTTTAATGCTTGAGGATTTCTAATAGCACATTTGAGAGAGTTTCTCTGTTAACTTCCACAGAACTCAGCTGATTGGCATTTCTACAGAGCTCACACACAATTATGCTATGGCTTTATGGGATATTGCATGGTTCATGCACTTCGTCCATATTCTCTCTATCTGATGTTGAATATTGTACCACCAAAACTAAGCATATATTTGAGCCTTTAGCTTTTTTTGTCTTTGTATGAGAATGATTGGTAGGGAGAGAAGGTGTTCTCTCTACATATCAAAGATAAACTGTTTCTCACACTCAAAAAGTTTTTAATTCCTTTTTTTTGTTCTCATGATGCTCTTCTAGAACAGTTATGAATTGGCACTGCATATTTATTTAGAGTTTTTAAGAAGTTTTACAGTCTCTATTATATGCATTTTCCTATGTACATCTGATGAGCTGCTTTCTCTTTTGTGGCGCTAAAAGGAGACATTCTCCAGGATAAGCTGTTATATTATGCTACTCTGTGCCAGTGGTGGTGAAAGGTGGAAATTTCCATTCAAGTGTTCAGTTACCACTGATTTGGTTAATCTCACTGGGTTAACTGTTTGGTTATACCTGAAAGAGAATTTGTCATAATTACTTTTTAGGTTGTCTTTTAACTTAGTATAATAAATGTTGGATTGATTTTAGGTGTCAGGAATTGATTTGAATTATTACTGCTGTAACCTGTCCAGCAGCCGAAGATAGGGGTCACCATGTAGGATTTGAGGTCCGTTTTTCTTGCACCTTGACATTCCTTTTGCAGCTGTGCTGCCCTTAGCTTAGATCATTTTGCCTCTGCATGCACCACCTCCTTGGAAAACTGGGCATGTGATGGGTCCAGAATATGCAAAATATACATAATTTAATATTGTTTGCAGACCACTAACAAAAATCTAAGATCATTTTCAAATATGATTTGAGTTGACTAATGCTGATATTAGTATAGCTCTACTTCATTATTTAGCACTTTTAAAATATGGTGCTCTTGTATGTAAATTTAGATTCAGGCAACTGAATAATTTTCTCCAGGTACTTTTTGGACTAAACTACAATGAACTGAAGATCATATGAATTGTAAACTTAAAAGGACGACCAGGTTTTCATTTTGATCAGACAGAAGCAACAGTGATATTTTAGTGTGTGGCTATGGGCTCACATGGAATGACCTGACCTACATTAATGGCTCTATGTCCCAAAATAATAGCTCTAGAGCAGTCTTCATGATGGCTTTTGTAATGAAACAGACATATTTTTCTTAAATTTGGGAGTAAGTTTTGTTAAACAATCATTTTTTTGCCCATTTTGTACTGTCTCCTTTTTTTGCTATTTTATTGATAACTAGTCTTAAAGTAATTTTAATATTTTGCTTTAGGCAGAACTTAGAGTAGTGTAATTTTTTGCTTTCCTTTATATCCTTCCCTCTTTTCTATGGACTGCTTCCCTGGTTGACTGTGCTTCAACTTCCATTTTACCCTAATCTGCATATTTCACAGCCATTCATCTCTAACAGGCTTTCAGAATTGCCATCATATCACTGTTTAAACTTGGAACTCTCCAGGTTCCTCCGGATATTTTTTGTAAATGCCAGGCTCCAGTTTTGATCCAATAATTACTAACATAGAGCTAATAAGCAAGTGCAGGAACTAAGATAGGTGAATTCACAACCTTGCTGCACTAGAGCAGAAGGGGTAAAAGCAGCATACACATGATGTAATTACAACAGCTTTGAGCTAAATGTTAGACCTTTTATACTCAGAAACCCTTGTTCCCTGCATGTGCTATACAGCAAATCATTAACCTAACAGTGGTATTCTGGAATCCAATTTGAATTTTGCTATCTATATCACAGTTGCTAATTTCCTTCATTAGTCTTTTTCTTGAGTTTTTCTGTTGAGAATCATTTGAAGTCTGTGTGGATTTAACCAGAATACTCACTCCTCTGATCTCTTATTGTCATTTCCTTGAAGCTAATTAGATTTATCTTGTATTATATCTTCAGAAATCCCCACTGAAAATTGGAGCAGTTTGTGTATATCTGAGCGAGCTTCCTTTTCTTGAAATATTTTTTAGGCGTAATGTTGCATCAAAAAAACCCAAACCCATTTATTTTCATATAATGATGCCGTGTTAAGTTTGCATTGTCACATTTGGAAAAAATCCATACAAAAAATCTACTAAAATTTTTGAGAAATGTCTGGTCTCAGGAAATGAAATCCATCATTATAGGGAATGCATCACAAGAGTATCACCAGCTGCTACTAGCTCAGTTGATATCACATAATAACGTGGAGCTCTTAAAAAAAAAAAAAGGAGAAAAGAAAAAAAAGTGTACTTTTTTTTTTTAATTTTTGTAATCACTGGTGGCTGGTTTTGGTTGCAGAGGGTAAGCCAACCAGGGAAAAATTTCTGCTGTACATGTGCATATTCTAGTACCCACAATGATGCACAAGACAGATTAAAGAATAAGTAAGTTTAGAGAAGGCAGAACTTTGTGGAAAATGTTTTTCTTATCCTATAGACACCTACATGTTCCTGAAAATGCCAGTATGAATTTATGTATGATAAGTTACTGTGTAATTAACACCATGCCTTGTTTATTTGATGTGATTAATGCTTTTCATGCTCTCTAAAAACAAGTCGGAGACGAAAGCTTTGGGAGGTGACCTCAGGGACTGAGAAACTAACTGTATAGAAAGACCGAGTGAAGTTTTGCAGGCACAGAAGTGTGCTGCTTGGATTACTTATAAAAAGTCTAGGTTTGCCCTAGGAAGCAGTGGGAGATAGCTTGCAGGACACTTTTTTATTAGTTTGTTTGCTGTCTCTGGTTTTCCTGTGTCTTGGGTGTGAAAGGCCTTGAGGGAGCCACTCCCTTGCAATGAGGAAGCACTGCTACTCTTAAATGGGACAAGCATCAGGCTGGTTTCCTATCGCCTCTCAGTGATGAGGATTTGGAAACAGTATTCAAATGAATTTTCTGTGTATCCTCTCAGAATCAGATGCAGAGCTGAGCAATTGCATTTCTTCAGTTGCAAAATTCAGTGATCTGCTTTAGCATTCAGTCCTTATTTTGATAGTGGGGCAGACTTTTAATGACAGGTACCCAATAAACAATTGGGTTTTTTTGTTCAAAAGTAGAACTCATGTCATACTTTCTGTGCAGCCTAATGGTACTTGTTTGCCATCAGAAATGCTGATTCTGAAAAAACTATTGATATCTGATTTCATTGTCTTAATGTAAACAAATTGAAACTGTTGATCAGTGAATGATTGCTTTATTTTCTGAATTTCCTGATTGTATTATTTCTAGGAAGAGGATTTTTTTTTTCAATATGAAGTCTTTCGTCTCTAACTTATATATGATTTCTTTGCTATAAATATCTCCTTTTAAAAAATTCTCTTCACTGCAGGCTTACTGTAAATTTAGTGCAGTGATTTTAAAGTTCTTGTCCTTATTTTCAAGGCCCTGAATGGCTGTGGTATTTGACTCATTTTCTCTTCTGCATTTTCTAAGCTGCTAATTACAGTCTGAATCATAAGGTTACTTTTTTTTTCTATACTGTAATTTTGTGAGTTGTGAGTCACGAAAATTTTGAAGCTCTACCCTTTTAAAGATATTGCAGGATCCTTCCTTGCTGCCCACTTGGTGTTCTTATTTAAATATAAGATTGAAGAAGGAAGTCTTTGCTGCTACTTTTAACTCCATATTTAGTTGTACATGTTCAGTACTTCATAACTTTTTTTTTTAAGGATAATGGGTTTTTTTAATAGTTAGTAAGTCCCCTAAAGTATTGTATGAAACATAAAATGTGTGGCGTGTATGTGGTGTATGTGTGTAGTGTACGTAGTTCTACAGGCAAAATGGTTCAATAAATTTTCTTTTTACAGAACTTCAGGTAGACTAATGTGCAGTAAAACAATAATTCCTGTATTTCCTGCCATTACCATATTTTGACAGTATGTTTTTATATCACAGAATTGTAGAATGGTTTTGGCTAGAAGGGACTTTAAAGTTCCAGACTCTGCCATAGACAGAGACACCTATTACTAGACCAGGTTGCTCAAAGTCCCATCCAACCTGCCCTTGAACATTGCCAGGCATCAACAACTTCTCTGCACAGCCTGTTCCAATGCCTCACCACCCTCACAATAAAGAACTTCTTCCTGATATCTAACTTAACCCACCCTCTTTCAGTTTAAAGCCATTCCCCCTTGCCTATCACTCCATGCCCATGTAAAAAGCCCCTCCCCAGCTTTCTTGTAGTCACACTTTAGGTACAGGAAGGTGCTCTCAGGTCACCTTGGAACCTTTGCTTCTCCAGGCTGAACAACCCCAACTCTCTCAGCCTGTCTTCACAGGAGAGATGCTCCAACCCCCTGACCATCTGGACATCAACAGCTGTCCTCTGGACTCGGTCCAACAGGTCCATGACCTTCTTATGTTGGGGACCCCAGAGCTGGATGCAGCACTCCAGGAGGGGTATCCTAAGAGTGAAGTGGAGGGGGAGAATCACATCCCTCAAGCTGCTCGTCATGCTTCTTTTGATGCAGCTCAGAAGGCACAACAAAAGTGCTGAGTGTATGTGAAGCACATGTGTTCCTTATGACTCATGTCGCTATCTCTCCTAGACTGCAAATATTTTTACAATTATCATATTGAAGCTAAGAAAATGATTATCTTAAAGAAAGCAATATGACTTACTGGCATATCCAAATCTTTGAGGTCCTGTCCTGTCTTTACTTCTTACTCAGAAAAACACTGGGAGATACTTCCCATTGAAAGAGAATAAAAAGTGATAGTTTTTAGAAGCAATTTCCACAGAAAGCTGATATGCATATATTTGATCTTTTTTTCCCAGTGAAAGAGCAAATAAGTTTAAATACTGCTAAAGACTAACTAAGAAGGGTTCGATTTATTTATGTGAAAGACTGCTGATTAAAACCACACATAAACCTAAAAAAAATAACAAACTTCTAGCTTCCATAAATAGTAATTCAAACTATTCTTCCTTTCCAAGATCGACTTAAAAATACTTGTTTTTAAACACTTGGGAGAAGATTTGTTTTCTGATGTTTTCCTCTTGTTGTTAACTTGAATGGTTTTTTTAACTTTTCTTCTGAGAATGTCCTCAGGCTTTGGTTTTAGGAATGAGAGATTTCAAATTATTCATAATTGTGTAAGACTTGCAATAATTGGCCACAGCAGAACTTAAAAAAAAGACAGAACATGCACCTTTCTCTCTTGCTATAATGGTCTCCTTTTTCCACTATTCTAAGCCTCCTAATAGCCATGTACTTGCCTAACATTATCTTCTATGAGAGATGTTTCTGTTCTTCTTGGGTAACTGAGGTTTCTGTTATCAGCAGCAGGCCTCTGTAATTCGGTGGAGTGAGAAGCTGAGGGTTAGTGGTGGACTGTGATCTCTTCCTGGGAAGTTTTCCTGACCTTTTTGTGGGGCTGGAGCATATAAACAACTCATTAGAGGTCAGCAAGCTTACATGAGTCAGCTAACTCTCAGTAATTGGGAATGCCAAAGCTATTAGCCCAGGGCTAATAAAATGAGTGTTTTTATGAAAGGCTAACTTGGTAAGCCATGAACACGGCTATGGATTATGGACTGTTGCCCATGGTTGGCTCATTTAACTGTGTAAAATCATTTATCTGTGTTTGATTTTCAGTCTGATGTTCTCCTTCTGGAAGGACTAAATGTAGAAAATCTTTTCACTGTGACTTAAATTACAAAAGCATGTGCAGTGTTAGGAATATTTGATAGGTGCTTTGCTTCAGACCCTGCAGGTACACGTGCTAGGTGCTGTAGTTAAAATGTGGGAAGATGCTATTTTTTCCATTTTAAGATACTGAGTATGAGAGCTAAAAACCAATGCAATCAATTTTTGGAGGAATTTTAAGTACCAGAAATAGATTTTCAATAAGTTCATTGATATTTGAGTTTAAATAATGAGTCAAAGAGCAAAAGGAAAAAAAAAAAAGACTAAATATTAATCAAACAGAAAACTAGTATGGCATTCTGGTAGAGGGACAGATAAATAAATGCCAATAAACTTTTAGTTGGTGTAGCTACATTCCAAAAAACCCCCCATATAATACAAGTAGTGTGGCTAGAGGAAAGACTGCTGTTCACTGCCACTAGGGGATGATACCTGAAAAGAGTTGTAGGACTTACCTGTTCAACACCTTCCCAAGAGATGTTTTGAGAGATGTGAAATTTTATGTGGTCTCAGAGGTGTGAGTGTAAAAAGACCTGGAATGAGACATTACTGGGAGTTACTAAGTAAACAAACTACATGCTCAGGAAATTTGAACCAAAACTGGTCAGAGGACAGGAAGAAATAGGTTAAAACATTGCGTAGTTTTGCTCTGGTGTTTTTTTTCTATTTTTCCCCTAGAGACCTTTTTATGGCTACTGCAGAAGGCAAAAAAGGCTAGATAAATCCCTGGGTCTGACTCAGAAGGGTTGTTCTTTTGACTTGGGAGACACTTGAAATACTTCAGTGGAATAGTTGAAGACTGCTTTACCTCGTGCTGCCCTTTTGCCTCGGGATGAACAGAATAAAACACACTTCAGTGCCACACCCTCCCATGCTTACCATACTAACTGATAGTCCCACAGACATATGTGTCTGGCACAAAATTTCCTATGTCAAGTCTATGCCACTTATTTCCACTCAGTCTTGGAAAATGCTTGTGGGCAGGTCTTTGTTCCAAACAGCATGGGCATTACATGAGGGGACAGGTGTATGACCTTGTTTATAAGCCTCTTGTGTAAAAATTTCAGTTCCTTCCTTCCCCCCACTTTCAGAAAAAAAGTCTTGTTGCAATAGCTGGAATACCTGAAAATTAGGAAAAACAAGACATAATGGTGGTTTGTTTTCTGAGAAAGTAAGGGATTCTCAGTTAAGCCTTCTTTCTTAAAGGAGCTCATTTCTGTCTTAAATATACAGTATCTATTACGCTTAACAAAGTAGAAGCAAGTATATTATTTTTCATTTGCTTACTTAAGCTTGAAAGCCAGAATTTCAGTAACTTTTTTTAACCACTTGATCTATCAAAGCACTCTGTGTTTGATTATTATTCAGGTCTAATGGGCATATTTCCCATCAGTTGCACATTTTTACTCTTTATGAATTATTTCACAAGGAGAATGAAATCAAATTTGAAACAGAATTTCTTATAACCACATAATTTATCAGTCTTATTGACATGTAATTTGCAAAATAATAGTATTGTACACAGGTTCTGTATGAGCAAATAGAATTACTGCTAACATCTTTTTTTAAGCTTTTGGTTGTACACTCTCCCCTCAGTCAAACACTGTTAGCTCACCAATCAAGCTACTTGTCAAAAATATTCTTCTTTGGCAGAAGAGACTGAGAAGTTTGACAAAGCACATTAAGTTGGTGATGTTGATTAATGTTTTTCAGTTAGTAGCATTTTGTTGAACACTATAAATTAAGAATTTTGATGACAGTTGGCTTTTCATAAAATACATACAAGAGGAGCTTATCATTGCAATGAAGCAGTTTATTTTTACTCTCTAAGATTTGTCATGACTGTTTCATGTAAGCTTCTCTTTGCTTTTTTTCCTTTGCCTTTTTTTTTAAAGTGTAAATAGAAAAACTCAAGGTCCATAGATCTCTTGGGGAAAAAAAAGAAAATAAATAAAGAGGGCAAAGAAGCTTGATTCTGAGGGTTTTCATAAAAGGCAAAGAACTCTAGGGAGAAAAGTTCCAAGAGATGTAGGCCTTTTTGTTATTTTTTATATCCCAATTTTTTGTCAGCTTCTCTGAACAATTTGGAAATGTGAAGAACTAGCATGCAGGCAATGCAGGCAATGGTCTTCAAGAGTTTCGTTAATAATTTTTCCACAGAATGTGGGAGTTTTTCTTGCCTGTGACTGCATTTTCTTCAGTGTGTTCTTCAGCATTCTTGATGGAATTACATCCCTAGGGTAACCAAAAACTAATTGCTTCTAGAAACACCATGCCTACAAAAAGCACAAGACTTCCAGGATGTTTTTAATACATATTTAAGGAGACTTTGTCTAGGACTTGCTATACAAAGTGTTTATTATTGATAACCTTTCAGGCAGTTGTTTCACAGCAAAAGCCAAGAACAATGTTGTCATGCTTCTTCTTGACAAACATGAGTTTAGTTTAAATGTTCTCCATAAATTGGGAAATCCTGAATGTTGCTCCTTTGAATTTTCCCTTCGTAGACTGTGTAAGAATGAAGAAAATATTTGGGGAAAGGATTGTGACTGAAAACTTGGAAAAACACAGACTTCTATATATAACAACGAGTTTTCAAGAAATCAAAAATTTAATACCATTTTCTGTGTTCAGTGTTCAGAAGTATTGCAGAGGTAACCATCAGTTCCTTGACTGACTGCATCTCACCCACCCAACATCCCCTTGCAGTCAAATAACATAATCCAAATATTCAAGCTACATGCAGTACTAACAGTTACTTCTCTTATGTCACAGGAAGACACTGCCTTCTAATTGTCTTGGTGGAGTAATTTTTTTTGGTTGTTTTGGTGGAGTAATTTTTTTTAGTTGTTTTGGTGAAGGTTTTTTTTCTTCCCCTACCCTTTGAAATGCTTCTTTCCAAAGTATGATCTGTGCATACTTAAGATGACTTCAAGAGAATGAGGTAGGTAGCCTGTACCTTACCACATGGACACCCTATTTGGTTCTTAAGCAAGCAGAGGATGTAAATAATGCTTTGCTCCTTGAATTTCTGGAAATTTTAAGTTATGCCTTCTGAACATTGGGCTAAATTACCAATGTACATATAGTAGTTTTCCACAAAATATGACGATTTTCTGCACATGCACTTGTCATAAATATACTTGCAAAAATGTGTGGCTTTTGTTCATGTATAAGTCAGTAGATGCCATAATTTTTTACACTTCTAGTCTGAGTATGTATCTATTTACCTAACTAGAATATATTTGGAGGCTAAAAAGAAAAACATCTGTGAGAAGCACTTGTCATACTGAAAGCACAACCACAGCCTGAAAAACATGGAAGGAAAAAAATTCAAGACATTACTAATGATTTGAACTTCAAACAGAATGGTTCATATGAATAAACTTTGTGTGACAGATTTTATTCAATGAACAAGACTGGCATTCACAGTGTAAATTCCTATACGGATGAATGCAAGTGTTGCTCAATAGAAGCGTAATTTAATATGGAGATGATTGAATCACTACTGAATTTGAAGAAAAAGTTTTAAGGCTGTGGAGGGCCAGCTACCTACTCAGTCTCTCCCTCTCCTCAACAGGACAGGGGTAGAAATTGAGGTGAAACAGCTGGTGGGTAGGGAAGAAGATAAGGAGATGACCTACCAGTTACCACCACAGGCAAAACAGGGTCAGTTTGGAGAAAATGTGTTTAATGTATTTCCAATGAAAATAGATTTAAATAGTGAGGAGCAAATGCAAAAATTAAAACTCTCCCCAGCCCCATTCCTTCCCAGGCTCAAACTCCTTGCTCTTTTCTGACTCTTCTGCCCTTCCCCCGATGAACTATGCGGGGGAAGATGGGGAATGTGGGCAATATGTTCAGTTTTTAGCATCTTTCTGCTCCTCTTTCCTCCTAACACTATAGCCCTGCTCTGTTATGGGCTTTCATGCACCACAATTCTTGAAGATAAACCCAAAGTGTTTGGCTACTTCCCAAAAGCTGGAGTTTTTAGGATGAACCTGCTCCAGTGTGTGCTCTTTATAGGCCCCAGTTCCTTCACGGAATATCCACATGTTCTGGTATGGGATACTTCATGGGCTGCAGTGTGGATATCTGCGCCAGCATGGATCCTCTCTGACTGCTGGTGGGAAATGCCTTCCCCACACTGGTCTCCTCCATGGGCTGCACATAAATATCTTTGATGCCTGGGGCACCTCCTTCCCCTTCTTCCCCACTGCTGATGTTTTCAGGGTGATTTCTCATACTTTTTTCCCCACTCACTCTTCTCCCTTCTCTCTGGAACTTTTTTTGATCTTAAAATGTGTTTTCCTAGAGGTGCCACCAGCTTCATCAATGGCCTTGGCTGTATCCTGCTGTGGTTTTTTTTGTGGAACTGGTAATGTCTGGCAGACATCTGTCCTCTTCTCACACAGACACTCCTGCTGCCCCCCACTGCCAAGGGTAAAACACCTCCTGAGAATTTCAACTTTTTAATATAATTTCCCAAATAAGATCAATATGCCTATTTTACGTACAGGTCAGTGAAACAATGGCTTTTGTATGCATGAATGGCTTCACTGTGGTCATTGCTATGAGCTCTGCCTTGGAATGGAAAACGAGTATCTTACCTGACTGAAACTACTATAGAGACTTAATTAAGCAGAACATAATGACTTGAAATGTAATTTAAAAAGAAAATTGAGGCTACCACTTCTAACTTTTCTAGTTCCAAATGTTTTGTTTTGACAAATAGTAAGAGTCCCATTTTTCTAACTCATCTAGATTTTTATGGAGATTCATAAGCAGAGAAAGGAGACAATGGAGAAAAAATGGCAGTAGGTTTCTAGTGCTTCCTTACTTTTGCTGAACCCACCTATGGAGTGGTTTTCTATCCAAGTAATAATGAAACCAGGTACTCCTACACTTCCAAATGGAACAGCAGAGTTAAAAAACAGTGATATCTAAAACTGTTATGGTAATCCGACATTTCACCTGTCGAATAAGTGTGGTACATTCCCTGTAAAACCACCTCTGATGTATCTCAAGCAATGTTTTTAATTTCAGTGTTCGGGTCCCAAAAAGGCTGAGAGTGTTTAAGCATTTTTCATGAAAAAAAATTCTGTGTTGATTTTGTCACCACTTTTATTTTTCCCTTAGTTGCTTTACCAGTTGTATAGTTTGTTTTCTTTTCTGTGGAAATGAAACGTCATTCTTTGCTGTACCTTTTTTAAAAGTAAATTGAATGTACTGTTGAGAATAATGCAGTGCTTTTACCCCATGCACTTTGTCACCCTAACATTTGGATTTGTTTTTATTCCCAGACTGTAGCGAGTCTGTGTTCCTCAAACAAAATCTCTCCCAGTAGTATGTTGACCTTCACTCTAGCTGTAGGCACAAATATTAATAAAAGTTGAAAAAGAGGAGCAGTTTTCTTCTCTTTCCCATTGTTAATGTCTACTTTTTCAACAGCTTAGGATTTGTAGAAATGAAAATAGACAGTACTTGAGGCTAAAGCTTCTGTGATTCTGCAGAGTGCAAACAGCACAGAGGAGTATAGTGCAAGCTTCTTTCTGCTAACTTGCTGTGTATGTAAACCACAATGCTGAAGATACTGTTCAATTGACAAGCCAGTTAAGTTACTGACTTTCCTGTTGTGCCTGCCATGTAGGCTGTTAACTTTTAAAAATTTACCTGAGGAACTGGACAGATGTATTTTCTTATGCCATGTTGAGTATCTTACAGTAATTGTTATGAAGCTGGATTAAGCTCATCTTTTTAGAGGTAAAAATCCGATTTACTGCCATTTGTAGAATTATCTCCAGTTCCCTGGAATTCTGTAATACCCTTCAACTCCCTTTAAAGTGCAGGGTAAAATGAAAGGGAATTAGGAGCAAGTGATACATGTAATTACGGTCCCATTTTGAGTACATCTCTCATTACAGATTTAAAATACTAATGTAGATTTCTACATCTGAAAATTAGGTTATTAAGCTTTCTATTTTTTTTTTGTTTTAAATCTAGCTGCAAAAGTGGTTTTCTTTTTTTATTGTTGTCGCTTTACCTTTCTTTTTAAATGAATTGTTATTTTCCCCATCTGTCCTAGGGGAGAACCATTCTTGATTTTTATATCCTGAAAACTACAAATTTCTGTAATTTCCTTTGCAGTGGAACATATTACTCTAGTGAAAACCCTAGAGGGATGCATTTCTATAAAGGGCTTTCTTTGATTTCTTAGCGTTCTGTTCAGATACCTAGCATCAAATCACTGAATCACAGAATCATCAAGGTTGGAAGAGATCTTCAAGACCATCTAGTCCAAGCATCAACCCAGCACCACCATAATTACCTCTGAACCATATCCCCAGGTGCCACACCCAAACACCTCTTAACACTTCCAGCAATGATGACTCCACCATCTCCTTGGGCAACTTGAAGCAGGGAACCATCTTTAAGGGACTAGATGGACTTGAGATAATACCAAGATTGTTACTGATATTTTCGCACATTTAAATGGAAAAGTAGGCTCTCAAATTGCTCTCTCCCTTGGCACAGTGTTATAAACTGTAAAATCTGTCCATGAGGCTGTTTTGTGACAACAGCTGGAGAGCTGACATTTCTGCTATTTCTCAGCTTGACACCTTGAGATCACTTGATCCCACATAGCTACTCATGAGTTGGGTGTTCTCTACAGGCTCTTTACATCAAAATGTGTTAGAGAAAAAGCTAATTATGTTTTAGGCTTTTCCATCAGGCTCTCCACTGCACTCTTTTATAAGATCATTTGAAAGCAGTGTGCAAGATGAACAGAGCCAGATAACACAGCACAAGACTTCAGATTCAGGAGGAAGTAAGCAGTGTGTGCTAAAATGCCTGAGTTTTATTTAAAGTTGAGTGAAAAAAGAAAACCCAGGTGCAGACCAGTAAGGAAGAGACTAGCTGAGGTCAATTTAAGAAAGAAATGGAGACGGCTAAAAAGCTTTGAAGAAGACCTCTCTCATTTTGCAAGTGTTGACTTGTGTGGGGGTGTATGGGGAACAGAGTGGGGCATCTGAAAATCAGCTGTGATGAAGATAACTCTGAAAAAAATCACTGTTCATGAGTTTGAACTTGAGAAGTTACTCTTTAGAATCACTGGCTTTTAACATTTAGGCTGTAGCAGTCTTCATGATCTCCCTGAGGTAGGCAGAATTTCTTTCATCTGAGGACAATTACTCCTGATGTCTATTTAAACAAGTTTTAACGTAGAAGTAGTGAGCATACTAATTTTTCAGTACAGTAAACTTTGTCTTAGTGAACACCAAGGCTCCTACTCTGACAATTTATGTCTAAACATGGAAATTACAGAGAGAAGGCCTGGGGGAAAACAGTGCCACTAATCCTGATGTATGTTAGATATTTAAAAATATGTGCTTCAGTTCCTGCCAGGTGGCTTTTGCACAACGTATGCACCAAATAACCCAGCTGCTATCCCTGCAGAACTTAATTTATAATTATAATATTGTTTATTATTTTTGAATGTGTTATGTAATTTCTCCATAGATTTAGACTAAATAAAAGAAATCCATTAATTTAATTACTATTCTAAAAATATGTATGAGTTAATTCTATGATGTACTAAAACCAAATTTATTTTACATAAAAATAAAAGCATACTTTTAATACCAATAATGTAAAAGCATACTTTTGCTGAGAGACTAGCTATATATTTCTTTGATGGGACATGGTCTTTGCATAGGGATTTTTCCTTTAATTTAAACTAGCTTCTCAAATAATTCAGGAACAGGATTGAAAAATATAATCAGTAATAAAAATAGTTGTTCAAAAGTTCATGCATATTAAGGCTTCTTATTATGAAGTATACTTAGGGTACCTTAATTTGCAAGATGAGAGTAGTAGCTCCATTTGCAGTGGAATTTTTAAGTATTGAGGTCAGTTTTGTACTATATTTAAAATAAGCTGCTTTTAATGTTTTTAAATATGAGAAGAAATAATTTTTCCGTGGTTTGAAAATGTCCTTTGTTTTAGAGTATAGCCCTTAGGTTGAAGAATATTTTAGATCTACCATTCTTTACCTTTCTTTCTCTCTTCTCATAAAATATTTACTCTTCTAGAAATATTTAATACCATCTATTTCATAGTGACGAAGTTGCAAGCTCTGAAGACTTTAAGTTTTGAATCTGCTTTTGCACAAGGATTGAACTACACCTGTGATCTATGTGCCAACACAGGTAATTGAATAAACAAATGTCTCATAGTAGTTTCTCAACTGAATCTGATAAAAAAGTGACCTCCAAGTCGAGGAAGGGTGAGAGGAGAAATGACTGAGATACAGCCAAGAGTCTGCTGCAGGCAACAGATTCCAGACAATGCCACAGTCTTTATTTTACTAAGAGATCAACCCAGATACTTTAGATAGTTTAATGCGGCCAAAGGGGCCGGATAACAAAGCTTATTTTAGTATTATGAATCCACTGTAACTACAGATTTCCTAAGAAAAGGTTTATTGCCTAGGAAAAGGCCAACAGGTACATTATAAAACTCAGAAGAAATTACAGTAACAGAAGAAGGAGGAAGATTTATCATGAGTAATTACGGTTGTTAAATCAAATTCTCTCTTCTGAATGCATACAAAGTAGACATTACTGTATTCTCAATGGTATTTTAAGTCCTTATTAAATATTAGCCTTGTAATAAAGCTGCAACTGGGATTTAAAAAAGGATGGAGTTTTTCCTTTTCATCCTTGGATCTCACCTGAAGTTGCCTGGAGATGGATTCAGATATTTCCTATAGTGTCTCCAACTCCTAGTCTCTGAGAGTTCAAGCTTTCTTGCATATATTAGAAGTATATTTATTAATGAGAGACCACTACTAATTCCTACAGGTTCAGATTAATTTAGGCTAATTCAGTTTACAAGCACCTATAAATGTAGCAGCTCATTAAACTCAGGTTAAATCTCTATCCATGATTGCAAATCTGCCTATCTGTCTTATTTCCTAGTTCTTCCTCAGTTTCTGAACAACAAGCTGCAAGAATTGCTATGTTATTTCACTTGGGAATTGGAGATATTGAGAAGATACAGAACTTGCCCAAAATTATACAGAAATGATATGATGGAGGAGGTTTTAGAATCTGTTTTCTCAGGTTTGTTTTCTCTGTCCTTGGCCTTCTCTGTTGCACCTTTTAAATTTTAAAATATGTATCAGTAAAGTTCCGTCCTCCTCTCCCTATTCCCACTTCTTTACACGGTTTTAATCTATCTATGGTATCAATAGTACATTTTAGATCATTTCTTCTAAAGGTTTCTCCTGAAGAAGTTTAGTACAGGAGACAGCAGCTTGCACAAGACTGATCTTAAATTCGTTACCAGGTAATAGGAAATTATTTTGTGTCCTGTATAATGATATAGATGTGGAATGGGTGTTCTGTGATACTTTCTAAACTGAGCAGTAGTTAGACAAGTAGCTGAGATGGAGTATAAAGTCTTATTGGAGCTGTTCAGTATCTATTACCTACGCACGAGGGAGACATAGAGCTTTACCCTAAGTCAAGAAATTACCGTTCTTATTATGATAAACAGAGCTGTGTGAAAATAATGAATACTTTTAAAGAAACTATCTACTTATTTTCATTATAAAATTCAATTACGAGAGTGGAAAATCTGTTTCAGAGTAGCTTAGATTTAGATGTCAGCTTGAGTGTGTATCTTACTGCATGGCCATAGCAACAACAGCAAAGTTCTTCCTTTTCATACTTCCCTATTGATTTCTTACTTTTTTGTATTTTGATGTAGTTGCAAGCTAGATGAGCATACTGGGTTTTTGTGTAAAGGTTTTGGTAGTGGGGGACTATAGGGGTGACTTTTGTGAGAAGATGCCAGAAGGTTCCCCCTTCTCCAACAGAGCCAATGCCAGTTCCAAGATGAACCTGCTGCTGGCCAAGGCTGAGCCCATCTGTGATGGTGACAGACACTGGGATAGGAATATTTAAGAAGAGAAAAAAAGCAGTGCAACAGCAGCCAGGAGAGAGGAGTGAGAACATGTAAAAGAAACAGTCCTGAAGATACCAGGATCAGAGTAGAAAGACAGGGAGGAGGTCTCCAGGCACTGGAGCAGAGATTTCCCCACAGGCTGTTGTGCAGACCATCATGTGGCAGCTGTGGCCCTGCAGCCCTGAGATCCATGGTGGAGCAGAGATTCATCTGCAGCCCCTGGAGGACCCTAAACTGGTACATGTGGATGTTCAAAAGGAGGCTGTGAGTCTAGCGGAAGCCCAGACAGGAGCAGGCTCCTCACAGGACCTGTGGCCCTGTGGAGAGAGGAGCTCACACTGGAGCAGGTTTTCTGGCAGGACTTGTGACCCCCTGGGGGACCCACATTGGAGCAGCCTGATCCTGGAGGACTGGACCCTGTGGAAGGGACAGTTGGAGCAGTTAATGAAGAACTGTAGCCCATGGGAAGGACTCATGTTGGAGAAGTTCATTGTGTGCTCTCTGCCATGGGAGGAACCCTGCACTGGAAAATGGGAAGACAGTGAGGGGGAAGGAGTGGCAGAGAGAATGTATGATGAACTGACGGCAACCAGGAAATATGGCTTTTGCCATATTTCCCTCTGTTCAGTTCATGGGAGGGAGTGATAAAATGGCTTGGTGGGCATCTGGTGTTCAGCCAAAGTCAACCCTCCACAGTCAGGTTGCTCCTTTTCCCCATTCCAGATGGTGATATACGTCCTCATCTTTGCATTTGCTGAGAGAGACAAAAGCTTCTGTCTCTATCCTTGCTGCTTTTGTGTGAAGCCACTGAGCTCTTGGCACAGCATTTCATCTTTGAACTTGACATTTCCCTGCCCTTCAGGGAAATGCTCTTGCACTGATCTTGTTCAGCCAATGTACCTGACTGCTGGCTTAGTGTGTCCCATGCTGAGTCTTCTACATCATTATTTGGTGAACTGCTAATTCCCTTTGCACTACTAGGTCTACTGCAGGATTCTTGCATTGATTTATAAAGCCTTCAGTTTGTTAGGCTTCAGTTAGTTTGCTATCTCCCTGATGAATCTCTTTCCAGTGTAGCATTGATTATCTGACACTTGGTATTTCAAGTTTTCTCAAAAGTAAGTTGCATTCTCTGGAAACTTTTCTCTATACAACCTGGATGGAGTTTCACTTTGGCCCCTCACATACCTACTACAAAAGAAATTTTTTCTACAGTGGTGAAT
Source organism: Corvus brachyrhynchos (assembly GCF_000691975.1). Taxonomy (NCBI): domain Eukaryota; kingdom Metazoa; phylum Chordata; class Aves; order Passeriformes; family Corvidae; genus Corvus; species Corvus brachyrhynchos. The sequence continues at coordinate 6,735,709 of NW_008237229.1, read as the reverse complement.
TTCACCATTAAAATTCACAATTAAAAACTTCAAACTGGCATGCACTATAGACTCAGAAATGTGGAGTTTGATATGGAAAATGCCTTCAGTTACTAACAGAGACCCAAAGTTGGTTAATTGTGGGCAAGTCTCCAAAAATGACTATAAAAATAGACATCCACAGCATCTGTGTAAGCAGAAACATGGAGTGATGAGGATTTGTTGAGGGAGCACCATAATTATAAAATTATATGGAGGTAGCAGCAAGGCTAGGAAAACAGCACACAAAATCAGCTTTTCTATGGATTTTAAGCCTTTACTGGCTACATGAAGGAATAAATAGATTTCTGAGTGATAATCTTTGTTCAGTATTAAATTTAGAATTGGACACAGAGGAGGAGTAACATTGTAACATACTTTTGGGCTATAACTCAGGATGAAATATTCAAATTTATAAAACCAGAGCCAAAATTCAGTTCTCTTATTCAAGAAGACAAAAGCTGAGGTTTTTGCTGCTGTTGTTTGGCTGTCTTTGACATTTCATTGTACAACTATTATGGGGCTCTTACCATTTGCAGACATTGTGATTATTTGCAGAGATTGTAATAACAGCCAAGAATCCCTTGTTGTGAATTATGACACTCCTATGAGATGTCAATAGGATGTCAAACAGGAAGTTTGTAATTTCTGCTGGCTTGGAACTCTATGAGTGCAATACATTTTTCCACTAAATGGAGTCACAGGTAACTATAAATAGACTAACAGAATTATTTGGGTTGGAAGGGACTTTCACAGATCACCTAGTTCAAATCCCCGCCCCTCCCCCCAACCCCTCCCACCCCACTCTCTGCCAATTCTCCCCCCTGGGCATGAAAAGGGACATCTTCCACCAGATCAGGTTGCTCAAATCCCTGCCCTGCCTGACCTTGAACAATCTAGTGATGGTGCATCCACAACTTCTCTGGGCAGCCTGAGAAGTTGTGGATGAAGAGAGATAACAAATAGTTCTGCATGTTTATTGCTACAAGTGCCAGTTGTAGTACAATATCTAGTTAGATATATGGCGAGAATTATGAAATTCCATTTTAATGGTCTATAGCTTTGCCATCTTTAACACTTGAATAAGGGTTTTCCAAACCAAGTTCCTTCATGTGTCTGTGCTTATTTTGTTCTCTATTCTTTTCACTGCTGCTAAATTCTTCATCTATGTCAGAAGATAAGATTAAGGGAAGAATATATTTTTCCAGATGTTTCCAAAACAAACAAACCGTCTGACTTCAAAATCCTTTCTATTTTGTTTGAGTTATGAATTTTGCATACTTACATGCTCTTTGATTATTTCCTAACTTTGTTTTCTTTTAAAACATTTTTTCATTTTTTAAGTATTTATCTGCAGGTGTATTGAATATATGGTGCATACAGACAAATGCACAATCATATATGCTGAAAAAAAGAAACCTGCAAAAAACTATTCTCAATAGCTTAATTGTGTCTACTGACACTCAGGAGTTAAAAGCATAAGAAGACACTGATGCTTATAAATAATGCTGGGAAAATAAGCTGCAACTTAGCATTTCCTTCAAGATAACCTCTAGATTCCATGTTATAATAACATCAGGATAGCTTATGGTTATTCTCTCTGAGTGCTCTTAGTTTTATTGTCAGTACCATCTTCTTTGAAATAAATTTAATCAAAGGAAAAAGGCAGCTAAATTAAGAGATTTAAAAATATTATATAATTAGAGGTGATTAGGAGTTTCATGGTGAGATACTTATTGTTATAGATACCCATCATTATATCTGCTGTTATAATATATTTTAAGAATATAATCTTATTTCCTTAAAAAGTCACCTACTGAATATTTTGCAGCAATCTTACCTGCTATCATCTTTCTTTTATATAAGCAAATATAAGCAATTTTACTGAGTTCTTATGGGACTTCTTGCTGAGCATGTGCAATCAACATAATTTTATTTCCTACGCCAGTGTGTTTCATGTTTACAGTTCAAATAAAGCTGGCAGTGTCTCAGCAGCAGCATTAAGGAACTTGAGCCAGTATGCATTTGGAAAAATGGAACTGATTTTTCAGAATGTACCTTAAAGTGTGTCTAGGTATTTGAAAGGCACTGTTCTATGAATGTTCCCCATGCTAGATGTTGTTTATGTGCATCCTTGGGGAGCTTTGAGACTGCTAAAGGACAGAATGCAGAAAGGAAGTGATAGGACAAGTAATTAACAGGTAATCATGAGCACAGTATTTTGAGATGATTTCAGAGAAGAGCTTTTAAAAGAAAGATCAGCCAGGAGAATAAAGTACAGGGCATATGCCTAAGATCTATAAACCAAATTATTTTGGAATATTATAAATGTTTTAATTAAAATTGAGTTATGCATCCTGCTTTTGCTTACTGCAATATGGAGTCACTGTGAGGACTTACTGCATCTGAGAAGCTGAAAGCTAGGACTTTACAGATTCTTTTTTTTTTACCCAGAGATGGATAAGTTAACATAGAAGAAAAACACATTATCTACTTAAGAGATACTAATTTGTAAGCTATTTTCTTTAATCTGAATGGAGCTGATATGAAAATATTTGCCTTCATAAACAGCAGCACAGACATATGGTGAAAGGGTATTTTTGACCAACAGCACCAGTGAGGTTGGCACTATCTGAAGAAATAGTGCTTGCTAATGGACTAATTCTGCAGAGGCAGCAAAGAGCACAAAGCACTTCTTGTTTCTCTGAGCTCAACAATATATAGCAAGAAAGGCTTACTCAGTTTAAATAACCTCTGCAGTGGGTTAATTAAAAATAGATATGCTATATCCAGCCAATTCCTTCCATCTCATTCCCTGGTAACTTCAAAATAATATTGAAATTACCAATTTCTTTATATAAATGTGTTGATTAAATGGCTTTATACTGCTGCTGGAATCTAACTGGTATGAATACGGAGTTAAGAAAATTATGTATTAATGATGAATTTCAACAATTTCTTCAGTGATGATCTCTGCTTAGCGTTCTGTTTGCAAAGAAAGTAGTTTTATGCTGTGAGTAAAGGGACACCTGGGGTGACTCCGTTTTTGGTACCTCTCTTGAATCTCAGTTTTCAAAGACAAGAAGGAGAGGAAATTTCAGGAAGTTGTGACCGTATTACTTCCCAAACACAAAAAAATTCAAGAGGGAATGACCTTCTCTTTCTCCCCTCTATAATCATTGCTAAGTTGTAAAATGTCTCATGAACTCTAATGCTGGCCTTTGGAATATCTATTCAGGATCAGTGTTTCCTGAGCCTGGAGAGTTGCAAACAAGCCTGTTCAGATTTGAACACAAGAATAACATTTGGCCCAATGTGTTCAGACCTTTTGAAGGGAATTGGATACAGGACTCTACACTAGGTTATCAACCCCTTAGGAAAAAAGTCTCTGATATGCCACAATTATTGATAAAACACCACTCTGTGATGCCTAAGAATTGACTCTTAAAGGAAAAGGAAACAAGGGGGAAAATACCCAGGAAAAAAGGACTTCTAGGGAAAAATATTATAAATGATGTGCACATTACTTATAAAACATGTATAAAAGATGGTCTTCACAGTAGAAGAAGCAGCTTTCTCATAGCATAAAATTAACTAGCCTCATTGGTTGGCAAAGGTATTTGGTAGCCCAGCAGCCCCAAATATTTTCTCTGGAATTCTTAGCCTCCCAGGAGGATATCTGTTTTTCTTATCTGTTTTACAGACTCTTTCTCACAAAAGAAGGGCAAAGCATGCATGCTTTTAATGGAGCAGGCTGAATTTGCCTGTTTCACAGCAATCTGGAATGTTTGCTCCATCTGAGAAAGTTGTGAGCTGACTATTATCTGCCTTTTTGCAGTTCATGCAATTCACTACTTGAAAGGCAGGATTTGGCAGTCTGATTGACTCCTTCCATATTATGATTATTTTCCTAAGACCAAAATCAAGCTGCTAGTTCCAGAGAGACTCCTCTCACAGCAGGTAATTCCAATAAAAGGAGTACTGAGAAGTGATGAGAATAGTGGGTGTACCAGGTCAGCCACATCATCATTTTAGGGTTGATGCTTTTTAGCTTTTGTCGCACTCTCCTTTGTCTGACCTCTGATGCCAGAGAAGATGGCTGGCACCTCTGCCTCACTAATCATCTCTGACATGTGGCTGGCACTGGCAAATTTACTCAAAAGGATGTGCCTGCTGTGTTCTAGATTGGCCTGCACTCATGGGAGGGGAATAAATGTTGAATATTTCAAATTGGGGATCTAAGAATGTAATCAGTACTTTGTGTACTACTCTATTGTCTTATTCTTTTTCACATGGGCATCCTTTCCTCTTTAGACCAATAAGCTGTCCACTCAGAGTACCACAGCAAGTCATAAATTCTTCAGGCTGCTGTTGCAACTGGTATTTTCTCCTTTGTCAAGATAAATAAAACAGATGAACTTGCTCAGAAAGCAGCATCATTTTGGAATATCGTGAAGGTAAAAAAATTAATTTTCCTTCCTACAAAAATATTTGCATTCAGAGTGCTTTGAAATAAAAATATTTCCCATAAATTTTAACAGAGAGAGGAACTTGTCTCTAATCTTTCTTCCTTCAACTACTTCTTTCCCAATGAGTTGTACAGTTTTGAATGACAGATCTACAGAGGGGACAAAGACAAATGGTTTGTATACAAGTTTTTTCCTTTGTGGTCATGATGACTTAGACATTCCCTTCAGATAAAGTTCAGAATGAAGAAGTGTGTGACTTTTATGGATCACGTAATGAATTTAGTCAAAAGGGTCTCTGCTTGTGCCCTCTGGGAGAAGTTTTTAACAAGCCTTAATAAATCAGTAATCATGTACATGCGTCTTCACTCTTGACTGCTAAGACTAAACAGAGCTGTTTCTTAACTCCCTTTCTGCTACTGAATCTTAGTAAGGTTTTGGAATGGTTAGGGGGTTCATTTATTCTGCATGATATAATCATCTAATTCCTTGATTAGTGCCCTTTCATTTTATCAATAAACACTGCTCTGAATTGCAATTAGGTTTTTCCATTGAGGAATGGTGAGAAAAAATGTGAAGTGTTTCAGTAATGATGGTAGTCAAGTGAAACAACACATTCCAGGTTGAGTGTCAAATACAGAAATATTTACTTTAACAGCATGTTAAAGTAGAGAAACAGCATGTTTAAATTTTTTAATATTTCATTGTGCATTTATTTCCAAAAGTGTGAACATACACTGGCAGATGCCTAGTCTTTCTATTCCCTGTTATAAGCTTGGTAAGAAATACATGTACAAAAAATTGTTCAGCAGCTGCTTGGTTATAGAAGAAAAGGACAATTCCATTGTTGCCTGCTGCCTCAGAGGCTGAATTGACCACGGGTTTTTTTGGTTTCTTTTTGGCTGGCTACCTGATTTGCAAGAGAATCAGCTACTTTGGAATCTTTTCATGGTGCAGACTTTTTAAAGTGTACATCCTCCTTTCCAACTGAAATTATGCAGGCTGAATCATTGGCACTGAATATCTTAGAACAACAAGAGTTACTAGTGCCACCTGCAGTTTTGATTAAAAGAGGGAAAGGTGTTCGCTGGTTTGTGGGATAAGAAAGAAAAATGTAATGGGGATAAGTTTAACTGAAAATATTGCATTTTTGTAGCCACTCTTTCAATTTAAAACACAAATGATAAGTACATCTTTTGGTTAGAATACAATAGACTTTTAAGAGGTTTTGGATAAAGTGACCTAAAATAATCACAGTAATATGAAGGCTAAAGGGTGAAGAGGGATTCTGTGATAACAAATCAGTGTGCTTCGATGTCACTTCTAATGCCTCATAATGAACTGTGGCTTCTTCTTGTTCTCATTTGGTGGCCATGATTTTTCAGATGTTGAGTTAAATGGATCCGTGGTTGGTTGACTGTTGAGTGTGGCTCACTGTCTTCTCCAGAGGATAATACAGTAGAAAAAGTGCACTTACTGGTTATGCAGAGGTATTTAAGCACATTGCTAATGAACTGTCTGGAATCTTGGAGAAAAGCCATACTTGTTCACTGCTCTGCCTGAGCTGAACTGCCCTGCAGGAGGAGTGGTGCTGTTTCTGACATGAAGCACAGTACTGTGGAGAAATATACTCCATGTTTGCATTAATCTGAATTCCTAGATGGTTAAGTGACTGAATAACCTGCTGCCACTGTTTTAACTCTTCCTTAGACTGATATTAAAGCATTTTTCCCAGAACTAGATGTTATCTGGAGAAGTCAATCTAAAAGTATCACTTCAGGCTTCTCACCAGCTTTGAGAGTCAATAAATATATGGTCAGAGAGCTTTCCCTTGACCTGATTTAGACATTTTCTAGTTTGACTTGGCCCAAGACTCTAAAGATATTACCTCAGCCTGTTTATGTGAAAATGTTTTACATTATATTAATAATCATTCACTAGAGTACATAGACTAAAAGACACAAAAATAGTTGCAGAGCTTCATATTTAAGAGATTCATTTGGTTAATAAAGACCATTTATTTATACATGTGAACCACGTTTAGTGGGAATTTCTTTCAGAGAAATGCATGGCAGATTTGGTGCTGAGGTATTCTCCTGGGGCATAAAAAGCTGAGATCAAACATTTGTTCAGAGGTCTAATCAAGTATTTCCCATCAGGCAGGAAGGTGGCACATGGCATGATCTTCAAGACAAGTGCTCTCTTGCCTAGGTCATGGGGTGAGTATCTGCATTTCTGTGATTCTATGCTATGATTGGGGTGCTCAAGCAAAGATCAAACACTTGCAGGCATTCCCTTCTCAGCTAGCACAAGCTGTTCCCTGTCACCTCTCTGGCATTTGTGAAGCCTGTGTTTCTAGAAGGGATAATTGGTCTAACTTCAGGCTGTGAGTTTTGACTGGCAATACAGACCCTTTGTGGATCTAGTTTTCAGTATTTCTCTTCTTCATTTCCCAGAAGGAAAATAGAGGAAAAAAGCACTTTTCAGTTTTAGGACTGTTGAGAAAATAAATGTGTGAAAACTTGTGTGATATTCAGATATTAATGTAGTTACAAATATCTAAGTAAAGTAAGAATGAGTCACCAACTATGAATGCAATATGACTATTATTTAGCTTTATGTATTCATGCTAACTAGCTAGAGGAGAATCCAAACCACTAAATCACCACAAGGAAGTCATCTATGTCTGAATCAGATTCTTTAGCCAGTGTAGGTGGGAATTGTTAGCTGGGAGCATTAATGGTAACTTTTTAGAACACCAAAAAATGACAATTATTTAGACCTGTAAAAAGATACATGTAACTATAAAAGTTTTAGCAAAAATTCATGGCAAAGGTTAATTATTACAACTTAATGTGTTCATTTCTGTTAACTTCAGGTTGTACATTTTTTGGTCAATATTCAGCATGTTGAATTTGTTTAGTATTTTACCCTCAGTTTGAGGGAGCATGTTCTGTTCTCCAGTTTCCTCTTCTGATGATCCAGGCTATCAATAAAATCTGCTTTCCTTCCTTGCACAGCCAATTCTATTGACTTCAGTAGGTCAGTTGGCATGAATCAGGCAGAAGATTTTGTATGATTTCTGTTGCTTAGATTCTAAGAGAGAATTATTGTCCTCTTTCCACACATAATTCTTCGTCTGAAATGGATATATTTTCTTTTGATTAATGGTAAAAAAATGCAGGACAGTTTTCAGGAGGCAACTGGAGTTTTAAAGTGAGGAAAAAGCAAAGAAAAAGGAATTGAACAAGAAGTAGCTTCATAATTTCAGATAATGTGGTCCTGACACTGATTCTTATACCCTTATTGAAGTAATATGGCTTTATAAATTTTAATTTAAAAGTTCATGATTTACTTGTATTATTTGTGTGTGTGTGTGAGCAGGAGGAGGTGGTAGAGGGCTTGTCATAGGTTAGCAAGCATAGTCCCGGAAGGGATGTCCTTGCTAAGGGGTGCTTACAGTTTCCTCTGGGACCTGATAGAACCTATCAGCTGGCCAGTGTGAATATGGACAATTCTCTAAGCCACTTAAAGTTGTGACCGCCTTTATTGCTGTGAAGAGCTGAAAACCTGAGGGAAGAGAGAGAGGAGATGCTTAAAGCTGAAATTCTGTTGTGAAGCTATGATATATCAGAGTATCCTGTTGTAATTTCATGAAGATATGGGGGGTGGAGTGTTCAACTCGTGAGCAAAAGCACCTGCGCTGAGATAGGCAGATGCTGACGCAGCTGTAATTTCATGAGAAGTTTGGACAGGGAGAGATGAACCAGATGAGGACTTTTGCTCCAAATGGGAAAGGAGAAAACCTCAGTCCCTAGAGATGAACCAGATGAGGACTTTTGCTCCAAACGGGAAAGGAGAAAACCTCAGTCCCTAGAGATGAACCAGATGAGGACTTTTGCTCCAAACGGGAAAGGAGAAAACCTCAGTCCCTAGAGATGAACCAGATGAGGACTTTTGCTCCAAATGGGAAAGGAGAAAACTTCAGTTCCTAGAGATGCTCCCAGAGATAGTCCTAACGATGAAGATGATGAAGACCCTTTGCTCCCAGGGAAGGAGAAGGGCCTCTGTTTTTGTTTCTGAACGGCTCAACCTTAAAATTGTACCCCAAAAAACTTCAAGAGTGGACCCTCGAAAGCAGTTGCGGGAAAAGCTGCAAGTTGGGGGAAGGGACTCACATGCGAGCAGAGAGACTCCTCTTCCTAAATGGACTGAACAATATTTGGAAATGGGCGGCTGTCTCGTTGTGATACTGTCTTCATAGCATGAGCAAGAAGAGACTTCTCTTTCTAAATGGACTGAACAAGCTTCTTATGGAAGTGGTAAACAGACTGAACATCTTAAGGGTTGTCTTTTTACATTGTCAGTGGGAGAAGGGAGGAAGGTGGGGCAAGGAGGAGAGTTCTGAAGGTGTGGTATAATTTTTTTTTCCCTTTTTTTTAGGTCTGTTAATAAACTTCTTTATATTCTTTCAAGTTTGGTGCCTGCTTTGCATTTCTCCTAATTCTTATCTCACAGGAGATAAACAGTAATGAGTACTTTGGGCCAACCACTACAGAGCTACATAAAGTTCAGCTTTCATCCTAGCATTACTTGAAAATGTCAATTTGTCACCCAACAATTGCTCCATCTTGTCATCCAGAAAGTCCATGAATGTCTGTGCCCCAGATAAATGAAAATATTCCCCCATTCCCCAGTGCTTTCTTGAACAGTGTGATCAGATCGCACATGATAGTTTTCAATTGCCTTTCTTAACTTCTTAATTAAATAAATCCAAGGGCTCTAGAATCTCCATTATTTATAAAAAGAAAGTAAAATTATAACATACCACTTCATGACTGATATTGTGAAGTCATATTTACAACTCTTCCCTGAAATACTCCTGTTCTCTGTACAAAGAACAAAACACTGCAAGGTAGCAGAAAGAAAGTGCTATTCTTTATGCACTGGGGTATGTTTACCTCATTTATTTTGGTAATTTATGAAGCAGGCTTTGACATTACAAAACATTGACAGTTTTTTCTTTGAAGACATGGAAATGTGCTTTCTTAAACCATCCCACTTGTAATATAAAATAGTATGCTGCTTGTTTAAATCCCTGTGATGGTAAACTTTGCTGCTCTCTCTGGGGTATTTAAAAATTACTCAAAACTCTAATCTAAATGAAAATGGTAAAGAAATATCAGTGGAAATATGTGATATGTAGTCATTGTCCAATTAAACTGGGGAGCATGAGGTCTAATAGTCCTAGACTAATTTAAGTTTCGAATGGGTTGGACCATGGAGAGGTATATGCAATAGGTGGCATGTGAAATCATGTTATTGATTGCTAAAATGTCTTTCATGGTTGAACACTGTAAAGAGACTATGTTTACTATAATTTTTCCATCTTTTGCATCTTTTAAAGAGACTAGTACCTCATAAAAAACAGTTTGACCTCTTCTTCATGTTACCTAGATCATAATCACAGCAAATTCCACCTAATTAGATGAGACATTCTCCATTCTTTCTCTCCATAGGTACTTCTTTCTTCAGTATGTTTTTTTCTGAGCATGGGGTAAAATCATAGGAGGTCTTCTGAGAAAGCTGTACAGAGATATGTGAAGTGTTGAAATTAAATGTTAACCTGAGAAGAAAGAGGAGAACCAACAGACAATGATGTTGTGACCAAAATCCAGGGAATACCTATCCAAAGGCAGCTGACATGGAAAGATTAATAAAGGGAGGAGTCAGAGAATAAAATAGTTCATTTGAGACTTTAAAGAATTTTTTAAGGATGGAAGGGAGAGATCAAATCCAGGAAAATGGAAA
>NW_008237229.1:6723878-6725402 GCF_000691975.1 Corvus brachyrhynchos | reverse complement strand
GACAAATAAAATTAAGCACTTGTTTTAAAAGGGATTAAAGCTTTTTAGATCAGTGGAACCTCCACAGTGTCTGTTTTAAGGATTTCACATGTATAAGGGAGCAGATTCTATGCAGTCAATTGTTGAAAGCAAGCAGATACTGGTTCTCAAATATGATTTATTGGTCTATTCAATCTTGAATGATTTTACCATATATTTACTCACAGGTGCAAACTGTACATGACTTCAGCCCATTTTTGAGCTCAGCAGACCAGTTTTACTCATTTCAGTTTCAAATGCCATCTTACCTCCAGATGTAACCTATGAAGTATGGCATGCTGGAAGGCAGAAATACCGAGGAATAAAAAGGAAAGAAAGAGATACAAAGATAGCTGCAGACTGCAAAATGTCTGTTCAGGTAATCTGAGAACACAATAAATTAAGCAAGCTTTACTGAGAAAATGTAAGTCTTTGTTACATATAAAAAGTGAAAATTTATAGTCTCAGAAGAAATTGAAGGTCTCAAAGTCTTAGATTTTAGTGTATTATAATGGAATTTTCCAGAATAAAGTATACAGAGAAAATCAACAACAACTTGTATAAAGTAGAACTCAATAGAGTAGACATGCACACAATAGGCACAAATTTTATAAAAAAAGAGAACAGTAAAGCAGCCTCTTAGAAACAGCTCTAACATTTAATATGGGAAATCTAATTTGAACAAATGTATATGAATGTAAACATATGTGCAGCATGCAGTTAATGTATGTTTGTGTAAGGATTTGTTCCACCTAGAAATTTTCTTTCATCTGCACTAGTGATTAACAATATAACACAAATAATAATCTTCCTTTCTGCCTTCCTGTTTCTCTGATATATTCTGATTTTGCTCTGGGGAAGAATGAATTCTGTTTTGGGGATGGATGTGATTCAGTGGCTTACACCATGCCCCAATTAAGATATTATTATCAAATTCAATTTTAATTTAGTTCATTTTTATCTTTAGGCATACTTTTGAATTCTGAACCAATATCTGGGACCTGGAGGGGTTTTTTTCCATTTTTTTTTTAACAACACAGATTTTTGTTGAATTAGCAGTCTCATATCTCTTTCAGTTGCTTTCTGTACAGTTTCTGTGCCATTTTTAAAGGATGCTCCTTGGTGTAGGGGGCCCTGGCCATGAGTCAGTTACTTTTTCGAAGAGCTGACTTGTGCTAGACCTGACACAGGACTTCATAGGCCAAAGAAGCCCCAAAGAGCATCCTACCATGTGGTCAATAACTTAGTTCTCTTTGCCCCAGAGCCTTTGTTGCCAGGTCCATTTCTTCCCATGTGCCAATCCACTTCATGGTGTTATCCATGTGTGTGTCTGTGTATTTACTCATTTGTATTTAGTGTGGCAAAAGCGACCACGTATTTTCTAGGCTGCAGAACCAGTGATACTACCTATTGACTTAGGTGGTGTATATAAGTCCACCAATATGTTGGTGCACTTAAATGCTTCTTCATAAGCTCCACACAGCAGAATGGCTTTAAGAAAGAGTG
>NW_008237229.1:6649395-6723863 GCF_000691975.1 Corvus brachyrhynchos | reverse complement strand
GAGTGTAAACAAGCTGTATTAACTTGGATTGCCTTCCCTCCACTGATCTTGCTGCTTTCTACTGCCCTTCCCAGCCCTCTCTCAAACAATTTGAGATGCAAGATTCACTGTTGGTTGGGCAATCATTCAAGAATTGGCAGTATAATAAAACATTGCATTAATAGTTTTGGAATCTTTTCTGAAGCAAAAATTACCTAACTAAAGACTAAAGGCAAAAATTATGGCTGAATGTGAGTTATTCAGAAAATGACAGTGGTTTTGGTAATGCAATACTCCTCTTTCAGAAGAGTTGCTCTAAGTGAGTTCCCTAAACAGCAGGCTAGTGGCTGTTCAGTGCTTTTACTGCTTCCATTTCATGATGGACCTACGTAATTAAAACACATAAAATTTGGAGGGATGGAGTGTGAATATGTATTTTGACGGAAACATTTCTTTGAGAAAAATCTCAGCTGAAACTGAAATTGAAGGAATATTTAGAATTGTAAAGGTACAAAGATTGGTTGTATAGCAAGCCTAAAATGTTGCAACACCATTTTCATTTGGACTATTTCTCTCCTAATCAAGCTGTAGAAAAGCTGTAGAGATCTACTATGATATCTATTCTTGCAATTTTGAAAAACTCAAATATCTTGGAAGTCCAGATGTGAGAAAATTAATGTGTGTGTTTCTTGGTGCTCTTTGGACCATGACAATGCTCTTCTTGCTACTTGCTTTGAGTTACATTTGCAACAGAGCAGTGACATAAGCAGTCTTAATTCTCAGTGATTTACATTGAAATTGTGACAAGCCAGTGCTGTCCAGCATAAGGCACAAGGGTTTAATTTTTAAATTTTTTCATGAAAGATTCCAAAATTAATTTGGATTTAGTTATAGTGTATCTAATTAGAAAGTTATAAACTGATCTCAACTTGATGAAATAAGTACTGATTTTATTGTGAGACTAAAAAATTGTATTAAGCAATATAATTTTTTGAGAGTCTTCGGGATACAGTAAATGTTTTCACCACTGGGCTTTGTGAATTATACTGTCCTTAGTAGCAGATGAGTTTTTTGGTAGTAAATCATGTAAAGAGGAGAAAGCTTTTGTTCCTTAAAGAAAATAGAAAACTATTGAATAAATAGCAAAATGATTCCTCAGATGAATTCAAAATATTGAGCTTATGTAAAAAATTATCACATTAGAAAAAATCTTTAGTGCAACATAAAAGATTTTGTACAAAACCATTTGCATTGTACTGAGTTATCAATAGAAATTCTTTTTTTTTCAGTGTATGGGGAATGTTGTGGATAATAATATGTAAAAATGTAATACTTCTATTTCACTATGACAAAAGAAAATAAAGGAATAAATTTTAATAAGACCGTGATTCAGGAGGGAATTTTGCTATAAAGAGGTGCAAGAAAAAAAAAAAGCAATCAAAAAAGAGACAAACTTCTTTCTTTTTCAGTAGTCAGTCTGTGTAGACAATGATGTTCATTTGTATGAGGCATTTTTGTTATAACCTCATATTTTATACTAGCAGTTTAGATAAATCTCTCTGGGAATTTAATATAAACAAGAACAAAAGGGAATGTGACTAGACTGAAGACACATGTTATTTTCATAAATGGTGGCATTTCTTGGGAATTATTAAATTTCAGATGGCTATTATGTCTGTCTGGGAACTTCCCTGGCAGTGTCCATTTTACTGTAGTGTGTGTCAGGCACCACAATGAGCACTGGTCCAGGGACCCTGAACCCCTGTAGCTGGGAGAAGGAAGCTTGGTGAGACCACATTTTCATGATTTTAATTTTCCTTGGCTTCTGTTGCATTACAAATACAGTAGTTTACTTTGATTTTCTGGGGAAAAACAATTGCAGTTTTATATTGTCACTAAACAAAGGAGTGAATGGGAAGAAGATTTTACAGTGTTATGAACTCCAACCATGATCTTGGCAAGAAAACAATATTAGTTACTTGTGATAAACACTAGACAATACTCTCCTATCAATACCAACACTGAACTGCAGGTGACAAAAAGATGCTTGGGACAGCTTTTCCTCCAATATTAAAAATCCATTAAAAAAAAAAGTGGAGAGTGAGTAAGAACCTATTAGGTCACTGGCTTTTTCATTTTAGAACTCGATTAACCTGTAGGCCTGAAGTATTTTACACAAGCTGTCTTTTTGTTTCCTATTTACTGAGTGAATGAGTTCTTCTGGTTCAGTAAGACCACAATTTGAATTTTGAGGATTTTCAGCATATCTGCACTTCAAGTGTAGAGTATTATAGGACTGGAGAACTTAAAAGTATGGAGGAATTATTTATTCAAGATACATTTACTGCTGTCTCTGGGTTTATATTACATTATATTTTTGAAACTCTACATATACACGATTCTTACCATCTTCATCTATACATTAGCTAAAAAATTCTGTGCTGAGTAACTTCTCAGAGCTATCAATTTTATACCAATCACATGCATTTGAAAGATGCCTGTTACGGAATGTAATTTTCGTAGTAATGTATAAATGACTTTGCAGTTGTGTGAACAAATGATAGTTTCAGGTTTTTTACCAAACTGACAAATTAAGAAAAAAATAGTTTGAGTTAAAGAAATTTTAGAATTGATTTCAAGTAGGATAAGCCAAAATGTTCAAGTCAAATAAAATTATTTTATTTGACTGGATAAGAAGTATTTTAATTTTTCTTAATACAAATTTTACCAAAATTATTTAAAAATAAAACCAAATAAAGATCTTTTTCCTTTAAATAACCCCAAAGTCTACTTAGCTGTATAGTGGACATTACTGTCCAGTCTAGATTTTAAAAATGTTTCAGTCCGTGTAAATTGACTAAACTGAGAGGGGAAGGCTTTTTGACTGATAAATTTTACATTGAAGATAATGATGGATATACTCAGCTTCAAGACCGTGAAGTTCACTCTGTCCTCAGTGCTCACATACTCAGTTCACAGTGCTTCAGCCAGCCCGTAGGAATTGTTGATGGCTAAACAGGTTTGTCTTGGAAAGACACATGGGTGATAAAGAAGAGACTTACAAATTTTGGCATATTCAGAAATTTTTGCACATTAAGCTTATTTTTGAACAAACTGAATCTAAATTACTTGCTGAAAGTGAGGATGGCTCACATTAATTTGTCTCTTAACCAAAAATATGCAATGGCACTAATCAACAGTACTATGATGATTCACATAATCAGCGTTGTGGTAGGATCAGTAGAAGGAAGGGGGAAAATCAAAGAAATAAAAAACAATTTTAAGTCATCAGAGCAGAAAAAAAAAATCTTCTAATAGGTCTGTAAAGACAGTTCCTATTATTATTATTATTATTATGACAAATCAGTAATATTTTTATTGATTTATTGATGATTTAACGTTTTTCTGCATTCTCGGTTGCACATCATCTTCCCTCTTCTGATGTTTACACCAAGAAATAAGATGTTACCTCTAATTCCTCTGCCACAAACCTACTGAATGCCTAAAAAAAGAAGTCTTGATTCAGCAAAGCACCATCAGCATAATTTACTTTAAGCATGCAAAGTAATTCAGTGACTAGTGTGGATTTGCTTAAGACTGTGCAGAAGCTGAAAATTTTTACTGAAATGGCACTTACTTAGGTTGATTAGGTACAGCTCTAATCTATCCTGAAAATTGGAAAAACTTTATTTATATTTAAAAACAGTTTTAAAGGAATTGTTTTGGGGTGTTTTTTTACATTTGTAGAAAATGCTATAGTTAAAAAAAATACACTAAGTGGAGATTAAGCAAAGTTCTGAGAACTGCAATCTTGCTCAAGCCTTCTGAGTTGTGTGTCAGTCTCTCCTTAGCTTTAAGTTAAAAAAAGAAAATTCAGTTTTTATAAAAGCTGCTGTAACAACTATTAGAATGACTACTGACAGAAATTGCGTAATTATTCATGGACGGTAGACTGTGTTAGTTTGAGACACTGGATGAATGGGAAGTTCCATTCACTTTCTGTCACTAAATCCAACCTCAGCCACCTGAAAAAATTAAGATCAAGAAAATTTTTTATACTTTTTGTTCATTCAAGCCATCATTGAAAGTTTGTTGATACTAAAGTCAGTACTTTTCTGAAATATCTTTTCTGCTGCAGATTCATATTCAAGGAGGAGATAAAAGCAATTCTTTTCAGAGAAGCTACTCCAGAGTCACTAATGGTGTTCTTGTTGGTTTCTGGACAGGATAAGGTTAGAGAAGCATATCCCATATATCATATGTTTATATGATACATAAAGTGACTGAGATTTGATTGTGACACATTTTAACCTACTGAAATAATAATATGTGTGTAATTTTGGAAATTTTATAAAGACTACTTATTGCTCCTAAGAAACAACCTGTACATGCCCCCTTCTGTCCCCCCGCCCCACCTCCTTTTCTACTATTTTACAATGTTTTTTAGCATACTGTATTGCATTTATATGTTACACTGTGCTTATATGCTTTGGTATTAATTTGAAATATTCTCCATAAACGCAAAATGAAATGAATAGGATGTAAGGGCAAACTTTGGCCCACACTCTGGCTTAAGTACTTCTTTTTATCATGGAACTTCAAATAGATGGTTATTATATTCCTACAGAGGGTAGCGTTGAAATCATAATTGCTGCTTTATCTGCATATTTTTCTCCCTGTAGAACTGAGAATTGTTATATTGCTTTGCTTTCAGTGTTTGTTATATTAGAGGAGTTTCTTAAATGCAAAAGAGAAAGGACATTAAAAAAACCCTAGAATTTTCAGTAGCTGGTGCTACAGTTCTGGAAAAACGGAGAACTGTAATTCCCATTCCCAATGTGCAGATCAATTAATATCCTAAAATTCTGTAAGACTGAAGTTTTAAGCTTAGCAAATAATTTGGAGTTTTGCTATGGTCTTCACCTAGGTGATTAGTATTTCTTTAATTTCTCTTTCTTTCGATGCATTGATTTCCAGCTGTACATTTGCCAGGCACCTTAACTTTTCTAGTACTGGCTATGCCTACATCAGCAAGTACAAAGGAGAAACACATCATCAGATCAAAGCGGCTGATGCTGTCTTATCCACTGTTCTAGGGGGTTATTCTTAGCAGATTTAGTCTGATTCCCTGATTCAAATGTCTTCACCCCACTTGCAGTTTGAAGTCATTTGAAGCACTGACCTCTGATTGGAGCACTAATGATCCCATTACTTCTTAGATTGTATTTGGTGCATGCCTGTTACAGAGTTTTCTCTCCAGTTTCCTACTAATGGAATCTAGTTTTCATAAATTAAAACTGCCCTGTGAACCAAGCTAATGCACTGTAAGAGGGAATATGGTCAGGAGATGAAGATCAAAACTGCAATACTCTGAACCAAAGTGCTAATTTAGATCCAGCCGTTGAGTTTCACAGATTTGTAAAGTTCAGATTCAGGAGGGATTTTTATGCTGCCCTCCAGTGTAAAAGAAGTAATGCAATTTTCTCCATTAATTTCTGCAAGCTCCAAGCTTCTGTTTTCAGTCCATACACTCCTTGGTTTTAATACCAGATGGAAGGGAGCTCAAGAGGTCTCCAAGTCCTGCTTGCAAAAGAGCCATCTCTGGGATTAGACCTGGTTGCCTGGGGCTTTCTTCAACTGGGTCTTGAAAACCTGATGCTACAAGAATTTGAAATAAAAGTTACATGTAGCAACTCTATACATACACATTGTAATGAAACAGCACCTGTGATTGGCAGAAGGATACAGTTGTTCTCTCCCACCCAAGAGTGTTTAACGTGTATTTAAATTTATGCAAGATAATCTCAGCATAATTCAGGGTTGACCCTTAAAGCAGCTCTTTGGAGAAGGACCTGGGGTGTCCTGGTGGATAACAAGCTGTCCAAGAGCAGTGTGCTCTTGTGATCAAGAAGACAAATGGTATCCTGGCCTGCACTAGGAAGAGCATTGCTAAAGGGAGCAATCCTACCTCTTTACTCTGCCCTGGCTAGGCTGTTTCTGAGTGGTGTGTCCCGTTCTGGGCTCCCCAGTACAAGAAATGCAAGGAACTACTGGAGAGATTCCAGCAGAATGCTGTGAAGATGATGAGGGTACTGGAACAGCTCTTTCATGAGAAAAGGATGAGAGAGTTAGGCTTGTTTAGCCTGGAGAAGAGATGATTGAGAGAGGATCTTATGCATACAAATACCTTAAGGACAGATGTCAAGAGGATGGGGCAGTCTCTTTTCAGTGGTGCCCAGCAACAAGACGAGGGACAAGAGGCACAAACTGAAACAGAGGAAGTTCCATCTAAATGTGAGGGTAAACATCTCTTCTGTGAGGGTGGTAGGACACTGGAACAGGCTGCCCCAGGAAGTTTTGGAGTGTCCTAAGGAGATATTCAAAACCTACCTGGATGCGATCCCATGCAATCTCTTCTGGGCGACCCTGCTTTAGCAGGGCTGTTGTACTAGATGATTTCCAGAGGTTTCTTCCAACCCCAACCATTCACTAATTCCATAAGATGGCCCTGGTTTTATTATATCAAGACTTAGATGTATGAAAAGAAATTCCAGACAATTGAGTTATGGTTTGTTGGCTCTGACTTCTGAGATGCAGAGCTTGGAATTCTCTGTCTACATGATGGACTTGAGATGCCTGCTTGTTTCAGTGGATCTTGTAATCTTCTTTGATATCCATAAAGTCAGTGGACCTAATCTTATTGCAAGCTATTAAATTCCGTAGGCAGATACTTTTATATCCATCTATTCTTGTACACATGGATTAACATCGTTAGAATCATTAAATGTGTTTTTTAACAACAAAAATTCTGTAAGTGGCTTAGCTTCAAAATGAGAACTGAACAAGACAGAAATGCCACTCAGCAAATATTGATCTGAACAATAAATTTTCCCATTCACAAATGAAGTCACATGGAAAGAAAAGGGAGGAGGATCTAATTTCTGGAGAGGCTGTAACTGATTGTGCAAGAAATTAGGTACTTTGTATCAAAGTCTAAATAAAAGCAGGGCATATGGTTCTCATAGTACAAATGGGAGTCATTCAAGAAGTGAATTATGGATAGAACTAAATTATCCATGCATATTCTGCAGGGGACAGATAATGAACTTAAAATTCCCATTTTTAAACTAAATGGTTGCTATTTCAATTACTAGTGGGTATCCATCAAAAAAGCTACTTTGATAGTACTTGGGTTAGATTAAGCATCATTACAGGAAATTGAACTATGAGAAATAACAGCTCATCTGAAAAAAAGATATCTTGTTCAAAATATGGCTATAATTGAAGTTTGTTATTTTGATCATGGTTTTGCAATATAGAAGTACACATCTATTTAATATGGATATAAAGAGAATTCAGTTCTTGCGTGCTCTGGTAGCAGAACTATCTGCATATACGGTCAAGTCCTCCTAACAGCTAATTAAAAATGTATGTTAAAAATTAGTGTCTATAATTTATAATTTAGAAAACACAAAAAAAATCAACACCCAAATCCAAACTCAAACAGACATAGACATTACCACTAGAATTTGTTAACGTGGACAGTATTATTTATTTTAATAAGTTATTCTATACCAGTTTGCTATACTTATAGGGACTCCATTTTAAGCAGTAATCAGTGTCTCTAATTCTGTATGCAGAATGGACATGGTACTTAAATCCATGAGAGGGTAAAACCTATTTCTAGGATTTATGCACACATACTACCTGGGTGGACTTAGTATTAATGACACTTATCATTTCCCAGAATGACAGTGTATCTTGCAATTCTACAGGAAAGATTTGTGCAAGCACAGATGATCAAAAAGGAAGACAGTATGAAGATATAGCCCTAAATTGGTTAAGCTGGCTATGTTGAGGGCTCCTGATAACTATATATTTTCGTAAGTTTTAAAGTCTTTATTTCTAATGACATATTAAGAATTCACTTTCTGTTTTCCAGCTTTCAGATTTATTCTGAATACATTTTTAAAGAGCACTCAACCTTAACTTTTATTGTGTGGGCACAGATTTATGCCCCATGAAATACTTGCCTGTGTAATTTTGGTCTCTGTATATCTGGTTTATTTGTTGAAGTTGTCTGAATATGAACCTCTTTGTTTATAGCTTCCTCCTGCCTCATTGCAGGCATGTGCAAGCAGCCACATGTTTCAAGGCTGCAGTTGGCAGGACAGGCACAGGATTTTCCAGCCTGAAGCAAAGAATACTAGATGAGAAAGTGTGGATAAAATAAATTCTGTGATGTGATGAGAAAGAAATAATGTCCCTTATGTAGCATTTCCTTGGAGGAATTTAGAAAGGAACAGGGAGGAAGATTAGAGAGCTTAGGAAGAATTAGAAGTCTGAGAAAAGATGTAAGAGGATGGACTATACACCTCAGGAAGAATATGTCTATATCACATATTGTAGGATGACAAACTTACATGGCACTTCATATAGATATGACCCATATCCTAATCAGGTATAAGGTTTATCTGTTTGTATTCCAAGTCAGCTGAAATTTCAGCTTCAGTACTGGATTAAACTGACTATGTTGCTTCCCAGCTGGAGCTGGCTCTGATATGTCCTAAGGCACCAGTTTTATTAGCACGTTTTTGGGATAGCAAACTGTGAATGAACAACGGTTTTGCTTAGAGCCAGCAATAATGAAAAGCTTGATTATTTAAAATTCTTAAACTATTATAATTGAAATATTTTGTAGAGCTACTACTACTACTCCTACTATTTTATCTCTTGGTTTCATTGTTGGGGAGACTTCATTGCCTAGCCCTGATGTATTTATTTGAGAAAAATTAATATGGCTTCTGACAAGGTTTTAAGAATATAGAGAAAGAGAAAATGTAGGCAAGGACAGCATTTTTTGTTTATTAAGCAAGCAATGTTGTTTATGTGGGATAGTTTCATCTGGAATCACTCTGATAAGGATGAAAAGCTGCTATGTTAGTTATCATTAACATGATATAAAATTTTCAAATGCTCGTTTCAGACTGGCAGACAAGCAGTGAAGCTTCTGGCTTATATATCTGGCCATGCTACTGTATGAAATGAAGCAAGTTCCCTGTTGTACCTCTCCCTCTCCCAGGAAAATGAGGAAACTTGCCTGGTATCACTTGAGGGCATTTAGAAATCAATTTTTTAGTGTATTTGACCCAGCAGTTACAATAAAAATGTGGATACAGAAAAGCCTAGTTATGATAATGCTGTCATTGTGGTTATCATTTTTAGCTATATTAATCCAAATATCTGGGAAAGTTCCTTGTGCCTGGAAATGGCACAAGGCCACCTGGAACCAGCTCATTTGTTTTGACTCACTTTTGCTGACAAGTTCCCAATTGTCTGACAAAGTAAAAAGTTTTTTTTTGAAAATGTGAGCTTTGATTTTCTCACCAACGTGGTGTGAAGCAGCCAGGGGTGTAGCCATCCCCTCAGTCTCAAGGAGCTGAGTGCAGAGAGCCCATGTGCTGAGCCCTCCCAGGAGCCTGTGAACTGCATTTATATGTACCTGTACTTCCTCACAGATTCCCTGTTAGTTGCTTGTGTGGGTAAGAGCTGTGAGAAGCTCCTGTCTCTCCCTTCTGTTTTCTCAGAAAACACACAAATGTGTTTTGTGTGGTGAGGGCCACTCGCTCTTGGTGAGTGCATCCTAATTTTGGCTCCAGGTTCAAATAGGTTATTGATTTCAGATAAGCAAAAGCAAGACAAATCTAAATAAAATATTTGTGTGAGAGAGTCTTTTCTTCCTCCAAAAGTTCTAACAATGACAGAACATTATTTCCAGGCAGGCACTTGCTATTGATTATGGGTCTGAAACAATAAATCAAACAAGACAAAAAATAATAAGGAAAAAAAAGCACATACACATTCAATAATAAATTGAATAAAAAATTTTTCGTATCTTTAATGTAAGAATTTTACAACTATAAATTCACAGGTGTTGTACTGTATTGCCCTGAGTGGCTTAGCTGTTCTGTGTATATGATATGTTCTAAGTATATGATTTCACTGTCAGAAAGTTGTGGAGTGACTAAAGAAAAGTAAATAATCATTTTTATCACAAGCGTAACTTAGAATATACCATACGATTGTCATTGTGAAGCACTTGTAACTATCTTCTTTTCTCAACCATGGATGAAATTGAGCAATATGATGCAGGATGGTAGAACTGGAACAGGTCAGAGAAAGAATCTCTGTCTCTCATTATGCTGCACAGTCCTGGATATAAAATCCAAATCTGGTCCTCAGATAGGATGCTTGTGTTGAGTAGTTTATTATACTTTAATCCCTATTCAAGACTGAATATTCAGTAAATTGATAGCTCAGGATCACGAAATAATCATACCATGAAAGGAGGTATTAAAATAATACAAAATAAATTTGCTACATCCTTCCACTTTGGTTTATTTTTTTAAATCTTCTTAAAAATATTCAAAATATTTTATGTAGTCCATAACCAGTTTTTGCAGGAAGCATTTTTTTTTTGTTTGACCTTGACTTTATGGAGTAGTACATAGAATTCCCTTTGACATTCATGAAGTTGCAGTGTTCTTTAGTGTAGTCACCCTGTCCATAACCCCTTTCTTACTGGAGTTACGGGCCTAAAAAATTTAATTGATCTTCATTCTTTGTTACTAACATTTGTCTGTTTCCACCCATGAAGAATGGAGGCAAATGTTCTCCAGCTTATGAATGGTACCAATGCTTTTCCTGTGTAATAATTGTATTTAATGAAAAACAAAGTTATATCCATTTAGCCTGTGCCAAAATCAACATTTCAGAATATGAACTGGTATGGCCCTACCTCAGATCAGAGTGTAGCCACCGCATGGCTGGAGTGCTAGCCCATATGTAGGATGTGATCTGTCTTAGGAGAAACCCTGCCTCATGATGTGACTGTGACTATGATCACAACGTGAATACAAAAAATTGTGTCTTTTGATTAAAAAATACCTCTATGACTTCTTTATAATTTTCTGTCAGATTGATTTTCAGCAAAACAGACAGGTGTTTAAAAGACAGCATATTTTTTATAGGACAGTTTTCCTTCAAATTTGATGTTGAGAAAAATCGTATAAGTTGGTTTTTTTGTAACTTAAGCTATTTTACCTTGTTGGAGCGGCAGTACAACAAATTTGAATTGGAAATTGTTATTCAAAGTTTGTAAAGCTTGAATGAAAGATGATCTTATTTTTTCCTATGAACTTGTTCACTGCCTAGATTGCATTTCCGTGATGCATTGTCTCTGCCTTGATTGAGCATCTTGCTTGTTTTGGAGATCTGTTCTGGATAGGACAAATAGTCTATGGATGTTGTTAAACAGTACATGCATTTTAGTGATGATCTG
Source organism: Corvus brachyrhynchos (assembly GCF_000691975.1). Taxonomy (NCBI): domain Eukaryota; kingdom Metazoa; phylum Chordata; class Aves; order Passeriformes; family Corvidae; genus Corvus; species Corvus brachyrhynchos. Next base: position 6,712,543 of record NW_008237229.1, on the reverse strand, counting down.
AATGATCCAAAGCAGTACAGTAAGACAAAATGAAAACACAAGGACAGGCAAACAGTTTAAAGAAATTGGCATGCTTTCCCTCAGTACAAAAACCTGAAACAAAATATCTTAATCTATTATGTTACAGCGAGCCTAGCTGGTAAAAAGCTGTGAGTATATCTCCACACTATTACCCTTTCTTTCACATTATTTTTAGTTATTATTCTTGCCTTTTCCTTACCGTGTTAGCCATCAATCTCTCTTAAAATAAATCTTCCACTTTTCAAGTACATAACAGAACAAGCATTCTATTTTTCCCCTGGGTCTAAACTGGAACATTTGAAGTGTCTGATTTTACCCTTCAGCCAAAAAGAGGAGGAGAGATCAAAGAACTCAGTCCATCACCTTCAGGTACAGTACTTTTGTAATTTTAAGACATTCTGTGTGTAGGGGCTGATATCTCTAAAGATATGTCTCTGAAAGTAGTACTGAATATATAGTTTCTTTACATTTCTGTAGTTCTTCAGTAAAATCTCCAGAGTTAAACCATAGAAGAGAGATAAAAATTAAATTTAATATGTTGGGAAATGTGAGAACTATTTAAGAAATAATTTTACTATTTCATCAGTGTACAGGCACTTTTATGTTCAAGAACAATTTGGAACAAGAGATACAGCATTTATCCAAAATCTCCCTATAGTAAGAAAAACATTTCTGGCCTATTTGAGTAGAGAAATTTTTATAACTTTTAAATGATAAAAATGAAATAACTTTATAAAACACGTTTGAAGCTGCTTGCAAGTTCTATAATGAAAATTTTCCCCTTTGCTATAATGAAATATGTAAAGTTCAAGATCTATCTGATCTTACTGTTTCTGTCCGATTATTGTAATTATAGCAGGAAATTCTGCATTCAAAAAAGCAACGGCATTATAGACTTCTTCACACTTACAGCTGTTTCCAGAAGAGGAAAAATAATTCTCAAGCTTTTAATAAGTTATCCTTAATTTCTATACTGACCAGATTTGCAGGCATTTATTTCAAATAATAAGGTATTCAATGTCTATTTGGTGTGTGGTGGATGTACAAGTCACATAACCATTTAGTAAATCATTGCAGAAGCAGCAACTAATCCATTCAAATACGTTTATCTTAGATTTGCACATTCAACTATTTACGTTACAATAACATTAATCAAATATAATAGATATAACAACAGACTAATAATTCTATTTGATATAAGAATACCAAATAAGGGTAAGAGATGAAAGTGTTATTTGCAAAATATCAATTCTAGACTTACAGAATTTAGAAGAAGAGTCTTCTGAAAATACTCATGAAAACCAGCAGTGAATTACAGAAAACCCTCTTACAGTTCCAGCATCAGTTGCATAAAAGAAAAAGAAGGATCTCCATGAAATATGTGAGAAGCGAGGCAGGATGATAAATTTTTCTCCCACAATACAGTCAAGATAAGTTAGTAGGCAAAGATACTGAAGATGATGTCTTTGACAGAGCATGTCAATGTTTCCCTCTGTAGTCTTCACCTCTACATCCAGCAAGAAGCACTTTCTGAGTAAGAGACAACAATGAAGCCATCATTAGTTTTACTAGAGTCCTGAATTCCTGAAACAAACAGGTACTGAAGAAGTTAGAAGGGAGGTGATTGAAAGAATAATGCCATTTTGTACATATATGGGAAAAGATCTTTCAAAGTAAAGATGGCAAGGAGGTAGCATGAAAACAGGGATCTTTTCCTACCTAAAACCTGGGGAGTTTTTTTACCCATATATTGGGTTTGCTGAGGTAGAAAGGAAGGACCCAGTGAAAAAAGCACAGGAGCAAGTTCTTCTGATCAGGCTAGTCTATGAATATTTGAGGAATAAATTCATGTATGTGAAAGCCAGGAAAATAGCTGTGGAAATCAGTTGTCATGCCTTAACTCCAGCTGTCAATTAAGTGCCATGCCTCCCCCCATGCCATTGGGTTAAGATAGTAATAATTTAATAATCAAAATGAGGTAAAATATAATAATACTAATTATAATAATAACAATGAAAAGGAAGGAGAAAGAGGAATAAACCCCAAGGAAAACAAGTGATGCACAATACCGTTGTTCACCACTCAAAGACCAATGCCCAGCCTCCCTGTTCCCGAGGAGCTGTCAGTGCCGCATGGCCAATTCCCCTCAGTTTGTATGCTGAGCATGACATTCTACAGCATGGAATATCCCCTTGGCCTGTTTGGACCAGCTGTCCCAGCTTTGCTCACCCCCAGCTTCTTGCAAACCTCTTCACTGAGAGATCATGATGCTGAAAAGTCCTTGACTTTGGGTAAACTCTACTGAGCAACACCCAAACCAGCAGTGTATTGTCAATATCTTTCTCATACTAAATCTGAAACACAGCATTGCACCACCTACTGAGAAGAAAACAAATTCCGTCCCAGCTGATATCAGGACATCAGGTCAAGTCAGAGATGAGATTCATACTAAAGTTACACACCTGACTGAAATTTTATCCAGATGGCCTTCCTCTCTAATGCTGCTGAGTCTACATTCAATATTGCCTGTGTATTTGTCCGCATGGGCAAGAAGTGGCCTAAGTCGCAATTGCAAAGATACATTCAATTGCAGAAGAAAGATTTTGGGAAATATTTCAAGGAATTAGGTCACTTGAAAGGAAGTTCCACTTCAAAAGCTGGTATTTCAGCACCTGTCACTATGGAGCCATTAGCTGTGTCTTTATTTTCCTTTTCCTTGACCTGAAGATGGTTACTTTTTCTCCTCTTTTAATATATAATAAAAAAATTCAACAACTTCATTTTCTACCTCTGATTCTTGATGTCCTCTACCTATTCTGCTTCCACTCTACCTTTTCTGAGTGGAGTGGGTCACATGTAACCTAAGAGGATAAAAATGGTCAGCCTTGTTGCAGTTGGAGCTACAGGCTCTATTCTAACCACTGAATTTCAGAAGATTTTAAGCCATCTTCTTGATGGAGCTTTGAGAAATTAGTAGTGTAAATAATACCACATAAGTAACGGCACAAATTTTGTCACAGATCTGGGGAGAATTAACCTCATCAGTGAAGGTTTGCTTGTTTTCTCCACAGTGGGAAAGTATGGTTGTGCTGTCCACAGTGGTCAGCAAGATACTGGAGAAGATCTGAAGGAGAGGAAGGAGCTCTGCTTTGGTAGCATGATATTGAAGGGAAGTTTTCCTAGTCAGGTAATATTCTATTCATACAGGAAACTTCATGTCTATGGAGCAAAGCAGAAGCTTTATTGCAGAACTTGATTCTGTGAATCTGTGTGATTCTGTAACTTAATTCGTACTCTTTGGGCAATTTTTCTCAGAAATAAACCTGCCTTTGTGGATGTTAGGAAGGTGGAGGAGAGATGTGCAAAGACACAATCTCCTGTCAATCTGTACATTTGTCTGCAGTCCTGCCTGTAGAAACCTTGCAGATATGTAAAAGCCATTGTAAAGTGTATCACTCTAGCAAGATTTAGCAAACTGTGCAAGAACTGAGTTTCTTTGAATCTGTGAAAAAATTAATTCTGTACATTGTGGTTTCTCCCCCTTGAATAAAGACATGCAGAAAGAAAACATACAAGGAGAGAGAATGAGACCAGGGAAAGGGTCCTATGGAGAGCCACAGAGCAAAGGGGCGAGAAAGGTGAAGTGTGGGAAGCTGTGAGGACCATCTCCCTAAAAGGCCATGGATGAAAATTTTGAGAAGAGATTGGAGAACATGAAGCCATATACCCGAGTGATTGAAGAAATTTCCATGCAGGTATTTGCACACATATATTTGTGACCTGACAACAATCTTATGGTATCAGTGGTAAATCTCCCATTGATGGTTATAATCAAATGTCAATTTATTACCCTTATGTGCACATATTGGATTTTATTCCTTTATCATTCATAAACACAAATTCATGAATTCATTCTAGCTCTGCTTGTTATGTATTTTCTGTTTTCTCCTCATGAACCAGAATAAATGACAGAAACATTTATACACAGTCCCAAAAAGCAGGCATGCTGGCAATTCTTGACTTGGACAACAATGATAGATGTTCTCTACTTCATATGAGATCAGGAAATCACTTGCCTTTAAGCCATCCAATCTAAGGGTATTAATTATGTATTACATCTCATGAACCTTCTAAATTTAGATAGCCTTGCAGGGACCGGTGTGATTTATTAATATACTGACAAATAATTAGCTGAGGAATGTATCATGTATATTTCATCTATAGCCTGAAACTTCAACCTCTGCCACTTGGGAACATGAAAAATCTAAGAGTCTGTCTATCATTTAGTTATTGAAGACTCACTTTTTTTGGCCTTTTTTTAGAGCAACAACATGAAACACTGATATTGTTCAAAACTGATGTTTCAGCACACCTGTACTGATGGTGTAAGTAATGTTATGTAAGAGAGAAACACTTCTGAATCAATGCAATTAAAGTCTGATCATGAATGGAAGGCTCTAATAAGCATCTGGTTGTGGTTTTTGGCAATTAATGCACTTGAATCAATGCTGCAGCTGATTGAACTATTGTTATGGGAGCAAAAGAAGCTGGTTTTGGTATAATGTTCATATATCATAGCCTTATGACTATTTTTTACTGGAACAGCTATTAAAAGGTTAGCAACTCAACTTCAATAGAAAATATGTTATTTTGAACAAAGATTATGGGGGACAGAAACTGGAGATGGGATTACCAAAGTAATTTCTGCAGTGTAGAAGGAATCCTGGAGTAGCATACTTAGCCAGGCTGCAAGCTGCTTGTCAGAGGATCAATTTCTACAGAACATCATGTGTACCAGTACTGTATAAACAAGCTTTTAAATTCTCATGTTAGAAGAATAAAAACAGAAATCAGAAAATGTGAAGCTATCATGCATTGCTTTTGTGACCTGCAGGAATGTGTTCCACTGTTTAATACTTTCCTTTCTTTTTTTCTTACAGTTCATATACCTTGTACTAGATTGTTCTTCTTACAACCTGTTTTATCTGTATCTGTCTTGTGTGACTGAGGCATGGTCCATCTCCCTTACCAGTCCATCTGTCCTGTTCACTGTTTGATTTCCAGTTGTTTCCATTACCTACAACTTCATCAAAAGCCACACAAAGGCTTTCCTCACCAAATTATAGAATACTGGGTCCCTGTGCAGGGATGGATCTTCCTGCTGCCTTGGAGCTCTAAGATCATGCAAGACAGTACACCTATGAGCATCATCTTTGCTCTCTGCCAAGTTCGTGCTAGTCCCTCCAAAGCACTTATATAAACTAAGATTTTTTAAGGTCTTAAGTTGCACTTGAAGTATTAACTGCATCTCAGGCATGTGCTCACTTTAAACTGTATATTTATAAAAACAGATCTCTTGGCAGACTCATGCAGATTCAGGAAAGAATGACAGCATAATCTTGCTAAAGAGCCAAATGTCAAAAGACTAGTGTGAAGTACTACTCGACAGCATAATCTTGCTAAAGAGCCAAATGTCAAGACTAGTGTGAAGTACTACTTTAAAGGGTTAGCAACATGGCAGATGGCAAGGGAAAGATTTTCACTGACTGTTACTGTCCTTTCGTTGCTCAAACAGAAATCACACTCTTCAGTCTAAAACTCCTTTAGTTCTGCTGCTCTCAGTGTTTGCTAGTTACCTTCCTCTTCTGTCAGTCTCTAAGCCACAAATTTCCTATAGGTGACTGCAGCAGTTCAGAATCCAGACACAAGCTTTTGAAATGCTGTTTCTCATTTTTATTGAAACAAAATAATTTGCATCCTCTTTCAGCAAATTGCTGTAAATAAAGTTTCTCTTTGCCCTGCCAGCTGTTGTTGCCCAGCCAATATCACTGTCAGTAAGTATTCAGACCTCCACAGAAGGATAAGTAGGAAAAAAATGAAAGTTCATTGACTGTTTTCAAACCAAAGTAACAAAGGTCTGATTAACTTCCTCATAAAAACACTTGCAAAACCAAAACTTCAGAGACTCTAATCACTGCAAATTGCATCCAGGCTGCCATTAGTGGTGATGAGTAGCAGAAACTATGTCCCAAAGAAGAGAAAAAAACTGTTTTAGAAGTTCTGAAGATTTTATTTATAGAGCATCATCAACATTCTGTAAAACAGATGGTCATAAATTTGGAATATGAAAGTAACTTATCTTTGGTTTTCTTAAGACTTTCTCAAACAAACCAATTTTAGACTGATAAAGTCCTCAATTTTCTTTTGATGTTGATGCACTGGCATGTCCATTCACTGCTTCTTATGTTGCAAGAAAAGTATGGATTGGCATGGTGAACAAATTCCACCAGAATGTGTAAATTGTGTGACTTGCCTATGAATATGACTAGTATTTGATAATTTACTGACACTTCACTGTGCCATAAATCGAGTCTCTCCTGATGGGAGAGAATTTGCTGAAAATCCTTGCAAGGAGTTTAAAAGATAAAGCGAGACGTCTTCTGTAGTTTCAATGCTTCTAGATAGTTGTTTATTAAGTCTTATCTGAGGAACTGAACCACTAGTGTGACCCAGGTACAGCATAGAAGGAGGAAAAGTAGGAGTGAGACCAATTATCAAGATTTACACAGCCTTTTAAAGATATTTTAACCAATAGTTACTAAAAACACACATTATTTTCACTTTCCTACCAATTATTCAGTAACACGACTAGGAACTGCGGAATTTTCTATCCAATCAATCCAAACTACTTTTACTGCAGAATATGGAGTAGTAGAAGAAGGAGAAGAAGGTTTGGAGAACAACAACAATCCTCCATTTTGATATTTTTTACTCCTATCCATTTACTATAAAGAGAAGCCTAAAGCCTCTAAATTTTTCACCCTGTGACAGTCTTACATAGTAGTCTATCACCTAATTCACACCACTGTATTTTCTAGTTGTTGTCTGACTGTTGGTAATTTTTTCCAAGGTTTGAAGCTATACCAGTGTTGTCCATGGGGGTTAAAAACCCTTAAAAACAGGCAGAGAAATATTCTTGGCACTCTGGGTTCCTACACTTACCAATGGAGAGATATTAATAAAACTGTATCTTATTATAAGGATAGTGGAAGTTAATTTATCTTTACTATTTGCTATATAGAACAGATTAACAGCATTGCACAGTCTTCTACAGAGCAGTATAGGCTACAATGTGTTTAGTGTTATGTGTAATAATAGGATCATTATTAGTCCAGAGAACCTGCCAGCACTTTATATCCTTTTGTTTTATCATGATTTTCCTGAAACAAAGCCACATATGTTGCAAGATCACAGATCTGTTCCATGAAACAGAGTCCAGATTCACTGGTCTGCTCTACTGGCAGATGCTACTGCTGAGCAGACACTGATGTCAGGCTCCGTGCATGTTGCAATGCCCAGTTCAGAACCCCGGGAGACTGTGTGTGCATCAGTGTGTGTGTGTGGTTTCACATACCTGACCAAGCATCCTAAGCTTCAACTCCAGCTAAAGGTGGACTGTCACTCTCCTCTCATTAGAAATGTTGCTCCTTGCTTTGTTTGGAGTGGCTCTCACTGCCTCAGAGGGACAGAATGCTTACTTAAGTAATTAAACCAGCTCTTATAAACCATGGGGAAGATCCCCTCTCTCTCTTCAAAACGAATACCAACAAATTCCACTGTAAGGGGTTACAATCTTTAATTTTATTTAGGCAAGACTCTTAAAAACTAAGCTCGACTTTTATTTTGCAAAATAGGTCTCCCAAACTTCTTAAACTGAGAGACATTTCTGAAATTCTGTCACTTTGATGTGTCAGAAGAATAATTGACTTACTCTGCAAGGATGGTTTTCAAATGTAAGTCATTATTCTGCCTTTTTCTGTTCTAGGTTGCATTAGCTGTTCATGCTCCTAAAGCCTTCTATCATGCCTTTATTGCCAAGCTACTATATCAGCTGAAGACAATCACAAAATAACTTCCTATAAATTTATGCAATCATGAAATTTTTGCAACTGCCTTCAGTCCCAAGGCAGAAGTCCAACTCTTCAGCTGAAAATCAATACTGTCCTTGTTGCCTACTCTAAACTACCATTGGAATTTACTCTCTGCATTTACTGTATGCTCAGTTTTTAACTACCAGCCTTAGGCTACACTATACACTACCATTAGTTGCCACTTCAAATATAATGTAAAAGTTAAACCACTGTGGCCAGAAATCAAGGTATTTTTGTTCCCTCGGTATTTCAGGCTGACCTATGTATAATTCAGAGAATCAGGACAATTTAGATAAATAATAAAAAATCACTTAAGTTTAATGGCAGCAATTGCATTTCTTTTCTTTTTGGGTCAGTCTGACAGACTGCAGGCAGGGGAAGAGGCATGGATATGTGGAAAGTTTTATGAGTCTTGGGAGGTGGTAGCAACTCTAGAAAATTTCTTTGGGATCCTTATTCCAATAATTTGTAAGGTATGAGGGCTTAACAGTACAGAATCAATTTTTGATGGAAAGCCCAGAAATACTTTATAGACCTTAGAAATCAGTGTAGTCAAGAGGAACCTATAACCTGCAAAAGGTGGAAGGGAGCCAGGCAGGCTGTTGGTTTTATGACACACCCTGTTCAGTAAGTTGCCAGATGAAAGTGGTCAGAAGTTGATAAAGCAGGGACTGCTTTGTGTAAGGAAAGGACTGTGTTAGGCAGCATTCTGTGGCATACTGGAGGTGTGAATTTGCGTAGCAAATCTGTTTTGAGATTTTTTCCCTTTCTGACTTCATGCTATTAAGCATTTACCTGATTGCTCAGGCTTCTAGACACACATTTGCTGTGATGAGGCTGTTTTAATTTTAGTGCTTGAGTTGACAGTTCTACAGGTAAAACTCTTATCAACTGGTGTCTTAATTTCCAGGACTTCCATATGTCAGGACTTGACAAATTTTATCTTGTTTTCTACTTTGATTTTGTCATTCCCTTCTCTCCTGTAATCCTTTGCATGAAACCTTGGATAACAGATTTCCTTTGTCATTCTCCTATTTTAATCTCACTATTTAACCTCCCCTCTGATCAGCCCTCAACCTCACAGCTATTAAGAGATAATTGTCTTTAACTACTAGCTTTTCTCTCTACTGCCTTTCATAGAACTTGGAGAGAAGCACCCACAAAGCTGATTCCTTTAAATTTATTCTTAAATTTCCCTTTCCTACAATGCACCCATGAATTCTACAACACTGCTCCCCGCTGCACTAATCATTACCATCTCATTTGCATTCAGTCCCCTGGCAGTCTGTATCCATCTGCTGTATCACCTACTTGTGAAGCTTGTAACCTTTTTTGTAAAGTTCTAGGTGCGGTCCATCATGCTCTGTGCTTTTAAAGGATTACTTACAACGGGATCATAGCTTGTGACAGAAGCTGCAGGCAGGAATATAATATGAATAAATAATAATTACTTTTGGACAGTTGTTTGACTCCTATAAAGAAGGCTGAAGTTGCATATGTAAAATGAAGTGTGCCATGCTGATTAAGAAGCAACAATTAGCTTAGCTAAATGAGTCCTTAGAAATGGAAGGGCTACGGAACGGGCATCTAAGTTTGCTGCTGCTATTCCTGTATCACATTATCTGCTTACTTCTCTTTCAAACCATTTTTCTCATATTCTCTTGGTGCTGCCCCTGTTCAGTGGGCAGGGCATGAATATTGGCAGTTCTTTGGGTGTGATATAGGATCTTGTTGAGGAACAGTTGCCAATACTAGAACCATTAACTACAGGTCAGTGACTGCTGTGTTAGTCACTTTGCCTTGAGAAAGGTGTGAAAATCTTTGAATTTAATATTATAGAAGGCCAATAAAAAGCTAAATATCCATTACAGTTTTCACAACAGTAATAAGCAGTAAGTTTTGTGATGCTGAAGAATAATAAATAACGAAGAAATGAGTAATTCAGATTCTAATCATAATTGTCCTTATTATGGATCCATGGCACTGAATATTGACTAATTAGGCCAGTTGTTAGGAAGAAAATGAGAAATTATTTCAAAATCCAAAACAGAAAAGAAATTTCAATCCTGAGTTTTTGGAAGTTGTATTCAGGTTTAGAATAAAAACTATTAAGATGACAGTTGATTTTCTTTTAAAAATTGAAGCATTTGGGTGTTTGGTTTTTTTTTATTTACAATATTATATTGTATTTCTAATAGTTTTCATTGGAAGTCTTGTCTTTCAGTTCCTTCTGATGATGTTAAACTTCAACCGTCGGTCAAAACTTTTCACACAGGTGTCTTATAGTTAGCTGAAATTCTTGGAAATTTCTCATAAAATAAGTGAACTTCAATTGAAAATGAGGGTTGAAGAGATACAAAGAGTATGGCTAGTTTAAGGTGTTTTCTTGATCCTATGGCATCTATCTGTTTTTGTGTAAGGGTAGTGCAAAAGGCAGCAACCTGACACAGAGATGTCTTTAAACAGTTTGATAACAGAAGCAAGGCAGTTTCAGGATACTTACCTTCAAGGGCTCATTCACTCTCTGGTTGTGGAACCACAAGTGGTAGGAAAAGACAGAATTAATCTGTTTGGCTTTTCAGTTATATTGCACAGGGTAAAGAGAGACAACAACATTTTACTCCAAAGTCAGCTTTGCAGAAGGAAATCTAAAACCAATATCCATATTTCATAAGGCAAAATGAGGCAATGCCTTCTTGCCTTTTTTCTCCTTTCTTGCTGCCTTAGGGGCCTGAAAGGTCATTATATTCCTAACTGATATTACATGGCCTCTCTCCTTTCATGGTACAATGAAAAAATATGAAGGAAAGTGAAGGAAGAGCTCTGTACCAACCTAACATGCATTTTCCTTTAACTTTTTTTAAAAATTCCTTTTTAAGTTAAAGGAAGAAGCACCATGACCTACTCTCAATTTTTGAAAGGCGTAAGGCTTTTTTGAATATTGTTTTTAAGTCTGGGACCTGAGTCTTGAATAGAAATATCTTTAGTATTTAGTATTTATTTTAAATATTTAGTATTTATTCTAAAATTCTTAGCAATAGGGTATCAGTTTTATCTATGGTGTTTTTCTAGGCTGTCAATAATTAGTTTTACCTTAAAAATGGGTACATTAGTGTTTGCAATAAAGATGAGAATTCAAAATATACTTATTAATTTATTTATTTATTTGTGGATGACATCAATGTGGCAGACTTCAGGAGGTCTATGGGATATTGTCTTCTCATAGATTTTTATTTTAGTTTGGATCCTTTAGGCTGGTAAACACAAATAAACAAAATAAGAGACTATAAGAAGTTGTTTGGGTGTTACGTTCCAAAAAACCCCGATTGAAATCAATGTGTCTGCCTAATTTTTAGCTGGAACAAGATAACTGACTGGTTTTTGTCAACATGACTGCTTCTTATCACTGTAAAACATTTTTCATCTGTCATCCCCAATAAGTTTAGTGTGTTATCAACTTACTATGAATTACATAGACATATATACATGCACATTCTAATAAATAAACCATAAACAAGGTAACAAAAATTATTATTTATTTCAGCAGAACAAATGAATGAAGTATTTCACTTCACTTTTCTAGTCCATTGGTCATTCTCCAGTTATTTTTCAGTTTTGAACACTAAAGCTGGATGCAGCATTTTAGTAACTTTCACCTTAAAAGCAGATACAACAGTAGTAAGATCTTTCTGTATCATGAGTTTCAATTCTTCAGAGCCACTGTTTATCAGCATTCTCCATTCTGCAAGTACTTCCTGCATTAATGCTAAACTTTGCCATAATGCCATGCAAGGTTTGGTTTTAATCATCTGACTGAAAAATAAAGACTGTTCTTTATTTGTTACCTATTTTCTTCTGTGTTTTGAGTTTGTGTAATTTTCAAAATTAGTCAGTAAGTAATTCTTTGTTGTTTTGTTGGCTGACAACCTTATAAACAGACTAGAAACAGGAATTGTTCCCTGTGGTGTCCTAAGTTGCACATCCACTCACCAAGGAGTCCTTGCTCTAGAATTAATTGTACTTTGAAACTTCCTGGTTATTCAGAGCTGAACATGGGTAATGTGTAGCATGCTGATTTTCTGGTTTTCTGACTTTCATATCGCTACTGAAATCTAATTGCATTACATTTAACCAAAGTTTTCATTTCATCAGTTGTTATCAAGTGAGCTGGGCAGGTTCCATTTTTAAATATTTTTTATGTCCTCATTTTGCTTTGTTTGGAAAAGAAAGAGTTTGCCTCAGATACAGGAAATCTCTATGTATTACTGCTACAAATAGAAATTTCTTGAACCACCAAATAGTGGCTTTTCATTAAAAATTGTGTGGTTAGAGCTTTAGGCACCTGATGTGCCATTGGCATCTCATTTTAGTGTGCAGAGGTACATGGGCAAACGAGATCAGATCACATCACTTTAAAAAAATAATTTACCATTTTAGTAGATAAAAATTAGCTAGCTTGTCATCTGTTTACATGTTCATCCTCTATAAGGAGTTTTGTTTCAGGGAATGGCACCATTTCGTTAGGATAGTCTTATGTGCATTAGAATATCAGTACTGAAGCTCACATGCATTAAAAGATTCAGGATGGTATCCTTGAGTTCTGTACCTATGTATGAGCTATGAACAGAGAAACAGTAAATAGCACAGCTGCTGAAAACTTTATAATTTTTAAGCTCTCCTATGATAAGTCAAAATTGTTAACAATACTTTTCAAAATCTGTTCCCCACATTCCCTTGCATATCTTTGAAATTACAAAAACTTTTCCAGACTTGCAGTCTCTGTCCATTTTACCAGACAACCACTTTTTGACTTGCAGATATTTTTACTGTATTTAAATTTCCTGTATCAGTCACTTCTTTAGTATTAATATTTGTCTTAGTAAGAATGTCAGTTCTCAGGATAATAATCTTTTTCCTATCCTGTATTTCTTCCTTTTAATCTTCATGAAGACATGATAATGATGTGATCCTTGATTATTTATTCAGAGGCATGTCTGAGGTGTGAGAAGGTCATAAAAGTTGCCATAAAAAAATAGAAGTATTTAACTCAGAATATGCTTTTTATTTTGTGAATGCATTTATTTATGCTTTGCAAATTCAGAATTTCATTGGAAAATCTGGTGAACATGAGAAAACAATGAAGAGGAAATTAGCCTCATTGCCTCACTTTGAGAAGAGCAAAAGACAGTAACAGCAGAAATGCAGTCAGAAAAGAAATAGTGATCCCTCCTCTGAGCAATCAAGTAGAAAGCAAACAAGCTGTTTGCAGTGTTTATTTTTCTGAAATATTGAAACTTAATTGTCCAATTAGCATTATTTTTGGGTATGTGAATTTTTTTTCACAGTTTTTAAAATTATTTCAAAACATTTATTCATCTGAACCTTTTCCTCAAATGGCAAATGCCTTAAAATAAACACACCTAAGAATTAAGAGGTAGGAGGGCTAACTTTATTAAAGGCTCTGCAATACTTCATCAGTTTTCAAAATTGTTGATTCCTTGTTATTTGTGTTCTTGCATCTTGGATCCCACTTCAAGAAGTGGAGTCTCTTCTCCAAGGGCTTGCGTTCATCCCAAAGCAACAACTTAATGACATTTTACCCCATTGGATAGAGTATTTAAAAAATGGGGACCATAAATGCTTATCTTTGCAAATAGCAGTAACAACAAAAGGGAATGTGACTGTGAAATAGTTTTGCCTAAGTTATGGAAAGCATTATATAAATCCTGTGTGCATAAAAAAAATATTGTTTATTTTATCCTTTAATGGATTTTTCCATGCAACATTAGAAGAATAAATGTGAGCTTCACATTAATGGAAAAATATTTGTAAGGATAACTTTCTGAGAGTAATAAAAACTCAGTGTAAAATTCTGTATGAACTATTTGCATTTACAATGATACTGACCTTTGCCTCTAAAAATTTCAGCACTACATAAATTTATTTACTGACTGTTTCTTCAAGGGCAGAATAAACCATCTGTTACCTGCCCTGTTTGGTTTTTTCTGTTATAGCAGAAGCCACTTTGGGGGTTAGCATCTATTTACAGAAACACATTTTTCTTTTGATTTTATCCTTTCCTCATCCTTATGATGTCAAGTGGTCTGAGGAGAATGCAAGGTTAAATCCCATAATTATATAAATTTCACACAGGAGGTTCTCATAATGTCACCAGGTTCAGTTTTTATCTTTTGGGCATGAGAGAATTCATGACTTTTCCTGACATTTTTAAGTAATGAAGTCTTGAACTGTGTGGTGTGTGAAATATCCTTTGCAAGGTAAATTTCAGGATTGCTAAATTAATTTAACTTTGAGTTAGACATAGGGGAAGAACACTGCTCTTCTCCAAGCAACATCAGTCTTTGTGCACTTCTGAGGCATCCCCAGGTAGTGTATAAATGGATTGTTTTCCACTGGGCAGTGCTGGGCAGGAGGGCATTCACAAACACATCCTGACTAATATAGTTCTGCCATTACTAAAATAAAGCCATCTACCTTGTATTGATGTGGGAGTGCAGGATCTCAGAACTTGTGTAGGTTTGCCTTAGCCAGAGCTGATTGCGTTTTTTTAATGATATCATGGTGGTAGAGTGACCACAGCCTCACATGGTTTAGTGCAAATTTCAGGAGTCTTATGTATTTTAAACAGTCTAACAAACCTAGCTTTGGCACTGTGCATCCAACCCCAGATAACTGGGACTGAGGGAGTGTGTCAGGAAAGCTGTAGCTGGGAACCAAGGAGGAGGAAGCAAGCTGTGATAAGTATACATGTAAAAAGACCCAAGTGGTCACTGAGACTGAGGGGAAAAGGACCCCATCATCATCACCATGACCAAACACTTCCCAGTTCAGACCTTAGGACACTGATAACTGTTTTTAATCCTCCACTTTCTTGAGGAAGATCAAAACTGCCCTCCTCAGGATCCAGAGTAAGCATAAGAGTTGGGAAGAATAGCTATTTAATGATATCATTAAAGAGGTCTTTATTAATTGAAGAATTGCTTGATTGGATGGCTAAAACCTTAACTGGACTAACAATAAATTCTTACATGACTCTGGCAAAAATGTACTGCTACTGCTTTACTTGAGGGTCTCATCTGACAGATGCAGTCATAGAGAGGAACATCCTGAAGTTTTAATGTGGACTTTGTAAGCACCAAAATCATTACAAGAGAAAAGCAGAAAAGCAAGTGCAGAAATTCAAGCTAATCTAGGACAAAAGTGGAGGATATTCTTATTGTTTTTTTAAAATCCACATGAGTTGTAGCAGTGCAGAAGAGAAACTCTTAAAATGTTTGCAGAGGACTCTTAGACTTCCTTTGAGGATTCAGGACTAGTAGATCCTAGGATGATAGTGCTCTTTATAAAAAGAGATACAGATGTTATCTCTTTCTGAGATATAACTCTATTTCTATGTGAACTCTGTGTTCCCTTAAATAACATTCCTGACAAAATTTTACTTTTGTTTTCTTGGTCTTTAAAAAACAAAAGGGCTTGTATGTGTATGATAATAACAACAATTAGGCCAGACAACAGAAAAAGTCATACACTGACTGCAGTAAAAAAAGCCAAATTAAAAAGTAATTAGCATAATTTTGCATAATGAAAATGAGATGGTATCTTATGGTTCAAATTTCTCTATCTCCTCTATAGCACCTCTACAGCATAATATATACAAGATTGTAGCAAGTCATTTGAAAGAATAACAGTAGAATATGTTTAACTGCAGTCTTGGACGGTATTTGTATTTTAAGTCATTCATTGTGCACCTAAAATTCTCATTGCTGGCAGAATGTGTGGCTAAAGTAATCTCATTTATTGCTGATTGCTGTTTATTACTGATAAGCCCTATTGGTATTTGATGCAGAATTAATGTTAATTAAAGTTCAACTTGCATGTTTTCAATGTCAGTAATTAAAATGAGAAATTAAATATTTGGCTCAATGCACAGTAACTTTACAGCCTGGAGGAACTGTGTAAGTATTGGGCCAAATGGACAGTAACGTCACTTTTTGGAGAACTCTACTGCAGTGGACCTTGGGACTGCTCCTGTTTCTACTGATATCTGAGGCAAGTCTCTGTTGTGCCTTTCTGAATGTCAGTAATCAATCCCTGACATTCGGAGCTCCCCTCATTCAGCCAAGGAGATTCATGTGACCTCAATCTCAACTGTTTGCAATTACTTCCAGTATTTCTCACCAAAGAAGATAAAGCTATATTTTACTATGTGGAGAACAGTTTGTACCAGTGCAAAACATGCCTGCCATAATGATGTACAACTTCAGAAATATATATTTTTCCTCACCGTTGCCCTGCTTTATTGTCAATGTAATTAGAAGAGTTTTAAACTGATATTCCTTTACAAATATATCTTTTATTTCATTCCTTCATTTCAGATAATCTTTAAATGAATAATGTTGCTGACTTTCTATCTCTCAGCGTTAGCTGATGCCATTATTTGTATCCACATTAGATGTGGAAAGATGTTGTTTTATGGATCTGATTATTTTCATTTTAGGTTGCTGGTTGTGTCAGACTGACAAATGCACTAAACATTAATGAATATTATTGAGCATTTCTGTGACACAAAAAATTATTATTACAATCTTGATATAAGAAAAGATCTTAAAATTCTTATTCTTAGCAAAATCATGATGAAAGTTAACAAAAAATAGACCTGCATCTAATTGGTGACAATTTCACATCCTAAACATCTGTCATAGCTTGATATTGAAATAAAATTACTGCTCTGTTCATTAAATACACCTGTGTGGGGTAAAATGTCTTCTTTTACATGTGGAGACACAAAACTACAATCATTATTTCCCACTGGGATGGCAAAAGTGATGGGCAAAGGTCTTTTTTACCTCTTTTCAGTATCATTGAAGTTCCTTTAAATCTTACCTTGCCTCCCACACTTACTGGCTGTTGCTTGGAGAAGGGGTATAATGCCATGATCTATATTATTTTCAGCTGTTACCATCAAGGATGTGGTGAGACAACTTTCTGTGAATGGTGAGCATCAGAAAAGCATCCTCCAAGGTAAGATCAAGCTAACACTGTCTGAAAGAGTTGTGTTTGATGGTGTAGCTTTCATCACAGATATTGGTTTCTATTAACATAGAATTATCAGCTTCCAATCATTAATATTTGAGGATGAGTTATTGTTTTCATTCGTGATTAATCCCATTTGATGTAGAAAATCAGTTAATTCCTTAAACATTTGGTTTTATTTTAGCATTAATTTCATTGGAAAGCTGTTACCTGACACCTTCCTTTACTTTCAACAAACTTTACAGTATCTTAGTTTATGAAAATGTTTACAAATTGGGTAGTCATCCTTGTAAGGATTCTGAAAATTCAGTATTACAAATCCAAATATGGTTCTGGAAAAGAAAGAAAAGTTCTTGCTGTTTCATGAAGGGACTTTCAATCTCCTTACGATTGTACTGTTTTTGATATTTGGCTTAAAGTTGACCGTCTGTGCCAAAGAGCTGTATTTCTGCTTCTAACTCAAACTAATTGTGCTGCATCAAGACGAGTTCTGTTGCATTCCTACTGCTGAATTTCCAGAACTTCATTTTGCCAGCTTTTGAGGAGACTAATATTAATCAAATGCTGATGGTATACCTATTTTTGGCATTGTGGTAAGGTCCAGTGAATCTGTAGGGTAAAGGCTTTGTGTTTTAAACCTATCTAAAGGTTAAGGAGATAGCCTAAGTAGATTGTGGGTTTGTTTTGGTTCTTTTCCATGAAGATGAAATTAATATTTACATTCAAAAATCATTTCTGTATGTAGAAAGAGGACACTATTTTTTTTTCAGAGCATTTGATAATTTCTTTGCATACAGCTAAGAGAAATATTATGAGGACTCGGGTATCTTTCAAGGGTTTCACAAAATCTGTATAGGTAGAAATGATTACCCTTAAGAATATTTGCCCTGTTTAATTTCTCTCAGCTGGTGAATCAAATAATTATTCTCCTGATTAAATACATGGCTCATGCTGTTTAATTAAGTACATATTAGCAATACCAGACAGAAGGTTTATTTAAATAAATTCTCTTTGGAGGATCCAAACTGTGTCAATGGGGAGCCAAGTTCAAGAAACTCACTGAAGCATCCCAGATGTGCAGGGAGGATGTCAAACCTATGGTGGTTGAAGGACATGAAGGATGATACTTATCATTGCTTAAGGCTACCACTCCCTGACTGTCCCCTTTTAGATCCATTAAGGAAGAAGAACTTGGATAGGGAGTGGTAAAGTTGCTTAGTAAAATATGAATATTTCTGGTTTTCCAGAACAAATTGATTCAGTATCTTAAACATTATTTCTAACTTTGTTCTGCTGCTTCATGCTTCACAGTTAGCAATGTGAAAAGTTAAACTGAGAATAAAGACAGTGACTTAGTCAAAGCTGGGGTTTTTATTTAGCTCACCAAATTATGGGTAAATTAATACCTATCAAATGCCAGTTGCTTGTTCAGTTAACTTCTGAGCATAAACCTTGCATCAATGCATCCATTTCCTCCACATCCTAAGTGAATTGTCCACTTTTAATTCAATCAGTCTTGTTCACTGGTTCAACAGTTCACAAGGTTAATGTATTAATGTTTTCATGGAAAGATGCCAGTCATTCCCAACTTTGCCTGAAGAATCACTTAAAGTGAAACCATGCTTAAGGAATTTGAATGTTGGAAGTATATTTTAATGGATGTAGATCCATAATCTTTTTTCTATGCTGCTGGGCCTGCCTACCTGAGCAATAATTTGGTTTACTAATCTGTACCACAAGGAAAGAAATGCATCCATAGTGCAACAGTTCTGTCTCTTGGATCATTTTCCCATATAATTCTTATCTCTATGTCAATAATTGAAAAGTCTGAGACAATTCTGCTTCTGTTTCACTGTCAGATGCTGAACATTTTTTTTATTACCACTTGTGGGTTTAACACTGGCTTTAAGCATTTGGTACAGAAAAGAGTCACTGCCCTGTTTGTCCTTTAAAGAAGAGAGCTTTACTACGAGTTTCAGAAAAATTGAAAAAGAAGCAATAGAAATTATATTAATCTTTTTATCTTTTTTTTTCTTTTTTTTTTGCTTTTCATAACATCTCTCTGTCCCAGACAAGGCCTCCAACATTCTGCAAGTCCAGCTCATTAATGGACATGCCACTCAATGGTCTTTTTGCACGTAGCAAGAATTTTCTCCAGCACATATGTATAATCCTTGCAGCTGTGTCTCCTCCATGCCTATTCTCTGTGATGCAATTACTATTGCTGGTCCAGGCTGAGCTTTTGGAGGTATTACAATATTTAGTTTTTAATTTTTGGAGGAAAATTAATCTTTTTTCTACCAAATCTAGAAAAAGGCAATAATTTAATTATTTTTTTCTGTCTTACCTTTGTGTTTTCCTTCCTTTGCCCTTTTTCTGTGACTAATATGGGAACATAAAAATGGATAGGACAAAAACCAAAACCAAGACCAGAGTGAGAAGGAAAGTCTGACAATACCACTTCATGGTACATGGTATTGCTGCTAGTGAAAGAAAACAGGGTACAGAAGAAGAGAATATTGGTGCTGGGCATTTACTCTACATATTCCCATGGGTCTTTGGTCAAGGGCTGTTTCAGAGTCTTTGCCCTACTCTACAGTCTCAACCAGAAAGTTAAAAAACCAGAAAACTGTACAAATCTCAAGTATATTGAGGCAGCTTTTTACTTTGCCCTGGCATGTGGTCACGGTTCTTCTTATAAAAGTCCTTGTTTAGATGGAAATTTTCCAGAATTAGCTAACTTTTTTCCTTAAATGTAAAGGTAGTGCTATGATGTTTCTCTACTAATAACCTAATTTAAATTTCTCCTCTCCTTCACTAGAAAACCCTCCCCAAAACCCCCAAATAAACAAACATAAACCTTGAGCTTTTGTGTGATCTGTAGTGCATCCAGGCCAGGTTGAGAACCAATTTTTGAACAGATGTAGTATACTTGTAGAAATGTTTCTGAAAATTTTTCTTCCATTCAAATATGTTAATTCTGAAAAGATTATCACTTTGATTATTTAAGTAAGTAACTGAAAAGTCTTCTCTATTCTATTTTTAATTTAACAAGTAAAATAGATATTTCAGCAGTGAGAACTAAATAGGATTGTGAATGAATAAATATAATGAAGAAATTTATTTGGTTAAAATAAAGATAAACTAACATACTTGATTCTTGTTTTTTTTATTAACTTATGCCAAGATCTTTCTCAAATTTTTGCCTGGTGTCTGCATAGATAAAATAAAATCAATGTGCAACTGCATTACTTTTGATTTTTTTAGGATGGTGCATTTAGGAGAATTTGTTTCCATGAGAACAGAT
This sequence comes from Corvus brachyrhynchos, assembly GCF_000691975.1. Taxonomy (NCBI): domain Eukaryota; kingdom Metazoa; phylum Chordata; class Aves; order Passeriformes; family Corvidae; genus Corvus; species Corvus brachyrhynchos. The sequence continues at coordinate 6,692,230 of NW_008237229.1, read as the reverse complement.
TGCTGAGCAAATAATTCAGCTTTTGTGTTACAAGACTGATCAATGAACTCTGGATTTTGTTGAAGGCATAATGTCCTGCATTGAATGGGTACATTAAACCATTCAAGTTCAAGGATACATCAAGAGGACTTTTGTTTTCTTTCATTGTTGATGAGGATTGTCTTATGACTTAACCAACATCCTGGTAAGAAGCCACAGTACAGGGCAGCCCTGGTAGTCTAATCTCTGAGGAGTGCATGTCCATTATTTTTCTCTGCATAAACTCAGTATATGCTGGAGATGGAATACTTTTATGTGTTTATATTAAACTACGCTAATGAGTAGCTGGCTGGAGTTTAAAAGCTCTGGATGGACCTCCACTTTTGGAAAAAAATTATCAGTGTTTGACATGGGAAAAACTGAATGCCAACTTTTTTCTCAATTAATCATTTTTTCCTGTTACACTTGACTTTTTTTCTGCTCTTGGATACATGGTATTTTGCCTTGTGGATCAGCAGGATTTTTTTTGGAAAATGGTTTAAGCTAAAGATGCTTACTTTCTGAGCCTTTTGTTTTACGATCTTTTTCCGGTAGCCATCTCTTCTTATGATGTAAAAATATCCTGAGAGTGCCCAAGAGCACACTGGACAGCATGTCCTCTGGTCTTTGGGGTTCATTTTTATAGGACATACTCTATACAGTTGCTATGCAGCTTCTGTGTGGGAGTTTCTGTGAGATCTGCTTCCTTCAGCAGTAGTTTCCTTTAGAATTGAACCACAAAGTACATCTTTTTATCAGACTCTCTATTACCAAAGCATAAGATAGAGGAGCAAATTACAGATTAATGACTGTGCAGACTTTTATTAAAAAATGTGTGTTTGGAAGCAAAAGGAATAATGTATGTATTTGTAATGTGGCCCTTAGATCTGTGAGCATTTCAAAGATGTAGATGCATTTTGTAACTTTCTAATTTAATTTATAAAAACATATATTAAAAATATACAATATGCATATAATTTCAGGCATTGTACTGATAGGAATTTACAGATCAGCAAAAGCTCCTAGCATATTAATGTCACATTGACAAGTAATTATTCTTTAAAATGTATATTAATCACTGCTTCTTACGAGTGCAATGTGGATTTCTTGAATTGAAGAAATTGTCCACCATTGCCCAAGCATTATTTTCCATCACCAGCTCTCTCATCACCCCTGCAGTAGTCATCTTCCCAAGATTGACTGCAATGTTCCTATGATGATTTGTTAAGAAGACAAACAACTTAGAAGCAGAGTGAGAGATGGAGGCTGAAGCTATTATAAATTTGGATTCCTTACAGAACATAGAGCCTTAAGGAAGTGGTATCTGGGATTGTATTTCACAGTCCTTTCATGCATTTCAGGCTGTATTTGCACAATGCTAAAAATATATTTATAATGTGAACTGAGGAAGTTCAGTGGGTGTCAAACTGGCAACAGGTAACTTTTAGAGATGAAAAGGGGAGACAATGGGTTACACACTTCTAATATCAAAGATTAGAGTGCAAGGAAAAGGGAAGTAGGAGGGGAGAGAGAGAGAAAAAAGAAATTTGTTTGTGAAATAACCCATAAATAATTTACCTAAACACTAATCAGTCTTGAATCCTCTTAAAATGTTCTGAGAAGATTCAGGGTTTCCTTTTCCTGAAGGTTTTGTAGGCTAGAAAGATTTGAGTCTTAGATAAGTATTTCTGACAGGAATATGTTCTCTGTTTGACATCCAGACAATTTTATTGACAGCTGGAGATTCTGAATCTACTTTTCACTTTCAAGGTTATGTATATTGTTTAGCCAGAGAATGAAAAGTATGTTTTCATGTTATCTATATATGGATATGCTGGTAATACAGTGAAAGTGATAAAACTAACTGTAATTCTGAAAAAAAAAAAAAAAAAAAAAAAAGTCTAACAGATGAAGTTAAGGTCTGCTCTCCTAAAATCCATGGCTGTGGTCCTTCATTTTGCCTTGCTCCCTCCTCTTAGGATCTTGAAATTTACCACTGCACTGATCACTGCACCAAAGTTGGCCTAGACATTCACACCCACAAACAGGCCTTCCTTTTTTCTATCAGACCCAGCAGAGCACCTTCTCTCCTCCATCACCTATGCTGACTCCTCCGTCACATATGTCCTGTATCACGAAGTTGCTATGAGTGGCCTCCAGAAATCTCCTAGGTTTTGTGCCCCATTTTGTTTTACTTCCAGCAGATATCAGGGTGGTTAAATATCACTGGTTATTTACAGAGCACTGCATGAAAAATGATACTAGATACAAGTGAATTTAATGATCATGATGATTGCAGTTATTTTCATACAAAGTAAAGAATGTACACAAATAGTAATGATACTAGATTTAGTATGAGTTTATGGCAAATTGATTTCACTAGCTGTATGTAATTTTATGAAATGCTGTTACAATTTTTTTTATATTTTATTAACATAATGGTAATTAAATATATCTAATGAATTGTGGTTACTGTACAATGTTTTTATTAATAATATGGAATGGTATGAAACAAAAATATCATCTATTAAGTGGACTGAACGTGGATAAGATAATACATCTCAAAATAGAATGGGCAAAGAGCAATTAACTATTTACATCAATGGGAATATTTTGGTCTTATGTTACTTTTCTCCCAAATCATTGATCAAACCTTCACTGATAAATGTGAATGTGTTACAAAATAGAAATATTTATTATTGAAGAGGATACAGCACTTGTGCAATGCTATTTATTTTTTATCAAATTAAAAGTATCTTATTTTTACCATTATGAGGTTTATGATCATATACCACTAATAAAATTGTTACTTACTCTGCAGCTCCTGCTTACAGGATTAATTGTTGAAAAGTTTTTGTGGAAAGCCGTAAGAATACATATAAAAAGACTTAGTATTATTATGGAAGTTTAAACGGTGGTATACACAGACAAATTAACCTGAAGCATAATAGATGGGTATGACTGATGTGCAGTTGGAAATGCAAGAAAAGTAAGCCCTGGTGAAGAACCTGTGGAAGAGTAACTTTCAGAAATGGACAGGCAATAAAAAACAATCACCTAGTGATGCCGTGGTGATTTTTTGCCTTTTCTTTTATACCCACCCCTTTTTATACCTTTTTATAGCTTTTGTATTCTGTTTTTTAGCCTACATTCTTGGACTTATTTGTCAAGCTAAGAGACTAAACATTTTAGAGGCTTTGTAGTTAGGGATCAGTGTGCCCCAGGCACCAAGGTCCCCTCCAGAACACATTCTGTAAACTCAGATAGAACCATCCAGGGGAAGGTTCCCTGGGGAGGGGGGCTCATTCAAGCCTCTCACTGGGGAATCTTTGATAGATATGCTAATTAGTAAGACCTATAATGATATACCTGATCTATTGTGTGTGTGCACTGCAGTGTGTATTGGGCTGCATTCAACCTGGCTGTGGTGCATCTAAGGATCCTTAAAATAAATACCAAGGTAAAATCCCTTTTTCCCCTTCTAACTGTGTTTGGTTCTTGATTTTAAGACCAGGAAAAGGCATCACTATCATTACCAAGAATGAGCTAGCATAAAGATGCAATAAGGAGGAATTATTGGTTATGTCTATATTAAAAAGGGTCTGGGTTCAGATGAATGAACCTAGAAACTGAAAAATGTAGTGGGCATCATGATCAAACTATTTCTTGATTATCTGTACTTAATGGCTTTATATGGAAAAACACATTTTGAGTTTCTGATTGTAATCTCCATTTTTTTCAGTCTTGCTTCCCTATCGTACCAACCAAAGCAGTTTCATTTTAATGGCACTAACATTTTAATCTGCCTTCACCTCTCACTGGAAAATTTAAATTACATAAATCATTTAAACATTTTAGTAGTTTTTATTACACTATCATAGTATACTTACGCATTTCAGCTTGTGAAAGAATGATGGGATGTTATGGGTATTTTAATGAAAGACTGTATTAAAAATTCCAGAGTAATGTAAAACATATTGCAAATGAGTTCAAAATTAAAGGCACTTCCTATCCTTTATTGCATTCCCACAGTTTTTCTTGTTTTTAATCTAATAGCTGATAGTATGTGATGGGAGTACAGAAATCAAGCTGGTATATAAAACATGCTCGAACACTGGGGATTTACTATTTCCTTTTACACTGGAGTACAACAGTGATTTTCATGTGTATACATACATATATATATATATGCAATTTTGTCACTATTTAGAAAAAAATTCAACTCGTTAATTTAACAAGTTGCATGTAAATATATGCATATTCATATTTACATTTTAGCTACACAAATGCAATGCAAGCAGATCAATCTACTGAAGGAAGAGATGACCTTGAATTGTAGTTTGCACACAGACATTGCAGTGCATTTCAATTAATTATCTAATTTTGGTCCAGCTGGAAAGATTTGCAAGGGACAGGTACCATGAACTGCTTTTAAAATCAGTTTAACTAAGACACCCTTTTGTATCTTGGACTCTGGATTCATGTGCCATTGTTGATGTGATTTTTATACTCCAAAATCCTCTGGATGCCAATACAATGTTAGTGGACGTGAAATGAGGACCAAGTAACTGAAATATCCAACAATTTAGATAGGCCTTAAGTAAGTCCAGAGGAATTTTTAAAGCATTTCCTCACCTCCTTCTCTGGCCTGGGCATCTATCTGGAGGGCTGTTTCTCTAATATTTTCTCTCACATCTGTTGTGCAGCACTTTCTTATGTTTTCATCAACCTGTTTCCCCACATGCAACACCAGCTTGGCTGATGGTCTTCGCTTTGACCAGTGGTGGTCCATTGGATCCAGCTGGAATTGGCTGGAGCCAGCTGTGCATACTTCAGTCCCTGATCTCTGCTCACAGCCTCTGCTGCTATCAAAACCTTACCACCCAATACAGTTAGGCAAATGTAGCCTAGATATTGATTCTTTTAATATCTATACATGCTATACCAGTAACAGGGTTGGAAAAACATTTGCTTTCTCTGTCTGTGATTTCTTTTTGATTTGAGTTGCCTTCTCAGACTTTCTTTTTTAAAGCTTATTGCAATGAAATTAAAAACATCAACATACACCAATATTGAAACTCATAAAGAATATAACTGGGAAAAAACCCCCAAACTTCAGCAGAAAATTTTGAAAAATAATGAAATTGGACATTTTAATAAATCTGTCAATTTTATTAACATTTACTTTGCCTTGAAAGTTACAAATGTACTAAATGGAAGCTCATTAATACATATATCTTTAGAACACAGACAAAGTGAGAGTTGCTCCGTAAATATACCTTTGTAGGCACTTCTTGTGGCCTGGAATGGTGATGGGAGTAACACAGTCTCCAGTTCCTGCTGCTTCCAAATGCCACTGACGGAAGTCACTGGAAAGAGGAATGCACAAGAAGGAAAGCAGTACTACACAGTTTAGATGTCTCTTTCCATTGACTGTGAATGGCCCCAGGTATCTCCAGGGCATATCTGGAGCTTCTCTGGAGTTAAACAAACATCCACCTTTTGAGACCATAAAGATTAAAAAAACCCAAAAAAACTGAAACAACGAAAAAACCAAACTAACAGCAGTGTTCATCTAAAAAAGCCCCATGAGGCATTCTAAGTATGGCTAATAGGTAATTAATAGAGTTAAATCTCTGGAAAAATTATCTTATAATCAATAGCCTCATGCTTCCTAGAACATTCTGTCCTGAGCTGGGGAATATTCAACCTGAGCTGGAGAAGCTGCTGCTTTATCACTTAAAGTTACACTGACAAATTTCTGGCATCCATGGGCCATAGGATGTGGGGAGACATGAGGGCACCCATCTCTTACCTAATCTTGGAAGCAGTCAAGGCACAGGAATGAAAGTGGTCTTCCTGAGCTAGTCATCTGAAGCATGTATTACCTACAGTGATATCTGGCTAAGACAGAAGCTGCATGAGCAGGGACCAGAATTTTTTTATTACACTTTCAGCCCTAAAGAGGTTAAATCTAGGCTGCCATTGTTTTGTTCAGTATCACCTACTATTCACTGATTTCTGGTTTCCCAGTGTTTTAGCTTCAGAAGAAGCAGAGCTTAACCCAAGGAGATTAATGATTTTTTCTTTATTTTTGAGATGCTACTTTCTTAGGCTGAACATAGTCTTATTTTCTGTGGGTGACTGTTCTCACCAGTAGGTTATCATGAAAAACGCTGTCACTAAAACTTTAGAGTTCTTCTTACATTTAACTTGTCTTCTCCAGGGTTCCTTACAGCAAAATAGGCTTGAGAAAGAAACATAGGGTTTGAGGAAAAATGTGCCTTTCTGTTGCAAGCAGTCACATCTAACTCTGTATGGACAGTTAATTTAAGCCTCTGGGGCAGTAAGGCTCAGTAGAGAAAGGCTCTCTTTGCAGTACTGGAGAAACTGGGAATAGATTGCTAAATGTAGATATGTTGCACATGCTTTAATTCCCAACTACATTTATGAAGACTATTTCAACAGAGTACTTTGGTACCTTTCTGAGATAACTGAGTTTTATAGTGAAGAGAAATTATGTATATCTCATCTATCTTGGTGTAAGTGAAGCATGTAATGCAGTACCATGTTGAAAAATTTAGGCTCAAATGAAGAAGACAGAATTTTTATAAGAATGATAAAGTGGGAGAAAAAAAAAGCTGAAGGAGAAGAATTGACTTATGTCAAAAAAAGGAAAAGTGATTACTAGTTAAATTCTCACAGGTCAGAGATCTTATTTAGTATTTACTTGACCTTGACCAAAAGGAAAAAAAAAAAATGACATAAACACAAAGGGAGAAGAAGGCTGATGCTGGGGTTTTCTTGATTAAGAAAAAAGATGGGAGACATTTTCAGTATAGATGAAGATCAAAATATCATGTTGGAGGGATGACCTTTCACATATATGTATGGCTCAGTGTCTGGAATGACAGAACTTTAATTAATATAAAAGTATGACCACATGTTTTGGCTAATAATTAACCACTGAATGATGAAGGCTTGATAGGATTGCAAGTCATCTGTAATTAGAGCTAGCTACTAAAAGGTGAGTTAGTTTTTTGAAACATCAAGGAAGATACATCTGCCTGTGTGGAGATGAATTGTCATGCACTGGATGACATTTTGTCAGTGCACTACAATTCGTCAATTCATGCACTATAGATTTGTCATCTACAATGCTAAATACAGTTCTGTTTACTCATAGTCAAGATGGAAAAATTACAAAAAACCCTCTATTTAAATAATACGGGGAAGAACGTATTTTTTCTAAAAGAGGACACCAAAAACTGGCTTATCTAGCAAAATGAAAGCATAAGGGGCTCATGATTGCTCTCTTCAAACACATTACTTGTGGTACAAGAGCTGTTCAAACCAAATGATAGTTCTAGCATAGCTGTAAGTGGCTGTTAAACTGTACAGAAATATATTCAAGCAAGAAAAAGCAGAAGAGATCTTTTGGCAATCAAAAGAATGAAATTTAAGTAGTAGCCAAAAAAAGTAACATGCATGAGATACCTAAAATTTTTTTTAAGGTAGAGTTTGATGAGTTTATCAAATAATTTAAAGAATGTGGTTTTTATCTGCAGTAGAGGGGAATGACGGAAGATGTCTTGAGTTCCTAAATGAAGTAAGACACAGCAGGAACGGCTATCACAGAAATATTTAAGATGAACTGATCACTTGTCTATCATTCTTGCCTTGAAAATAGCCTTGAAAAGTTCTGTGAATTGTCTGGATGCAACACTTTATTTTTCAGGTGAGAGCTGACGATGCTGATTACGAAGTCGCATCCCATATAGCTCTGTTGTTATTATTAAAAAGGTTTACAAGTTTCCTTGACATATAAGCAACAGATGCAAACCGCCCAAAGCTGAACATGTAGCTATGTAATGTCTGAATATACCTAAGTATTTATGAGTTTGCATAATTGCACTGGAGTTTATTTCAGGAACTTGAGAACTTGCAGAGCTATGAAGATTTAATACAGCCAGAAATGTTATTGCTTTCTACAGGAGTAAGTGTATGCATTTTGTTATTTCCTTCCTTTTTTTCATAACAAGTACTGCAAAGGAGAAATAAATACTAGAAGTCTACATGGCACTGCATCTCTCACACAAAGGAAATTAATTTTAAAAATAGCTCTATCTTTTGGACAAGAAAGTAAAGAAACACTCAGAACAGCAAGGCACTTTAGCTATCACTCAGTTTGGTAAAAAAGGAATCCATCAAGGGTTTCCCCTTAACAATTTGGCTACCCTCTTCTGCAGTTGTGGTCATCAGTTGTGTTCAATTTAATTCAAGTAAAAATGTCACTTCACTTTTGTTGTTATTGATTTTTTATATTAAATATGATACTAAAAGTATCAATTTTGTAATATGAAAATTTCACCAACTGAAGTTCAAATATATTTTCAGTTACTCACTGGTGGTGCTCATTTTGTTTAATCTCTGATTTGGAAGAAGATTCCACTAAGTAGGTTTAATATTAATTTAATAATGTACTTAAACCATGTTAAAGTCAATTGACAGAAGGAAATTTTGTTTACAGCACTAAAACTTATAGGAGACAAAACAAAAAAAGAGAAAGAATAAGAAAATGTCTTGTGTTGAAGGAACATGGAAAGAAGAAACAAGATTTTGTGCTTGAAAACAGTTTATACACAGAGAAAATGCTTCTTGCACTTCTTGTTACTTTGTGGTATTGTCCATTGGGGTTGGAAAACAAATAACTATTCTTTTTACAAATTTATCAAAACCATTGTTAATATAAAATGAAAAATCTTAATGAAAGTTATAGTGAACTGAAGAAAATGCTTAAATATCATTTTAGCAAGGATGAAGGCAAAGCACTATGCCTAAATTTCACAGTAGTAATTTACAAAATAAAAAGAAGTTTTGTGTTTGAGAGGCAAATGAGCAGGTTCTTTTCATCGCACGGTACTCACTATTCAGCACTGAACAACAAAAAACTGTTTATTCAAAGTGGATTTACATCCATTGGCTTATTTATTGCTTCTCCAAAACAAGTAAGAGGTGAGAGGCTACTGCAGTTTGTTATGGAAACAGCTTCAGATTCAGCACTGAAACCTGAAACCATTGCCTAAACCTTTATGTGTTTCTCAAATTCAGGCCTAAGAAAGCCCTAGAAAGAAGCAGCAATAGTTAAGAGTAATGGTGGGGAAAATTTAAGTTTTTTATGCACCATTTGGCCCTCTGAAGACCTCATAACTTAGATAATGCCTTGTGATCTCATTGTTTTATCCTGTTCTAACAGTGATTTAACAGAAAGCTATCTTCTATTGTAAGAAAACATTCAGCTATGGCTAAAAGTGTTTCCAAACAAAAAAGCAATTTGGAAAGAGGCTGCGACCTAAGAGCCTTAAAGAAAAAGTTAAAAAAATTTGGGTTTTAAATTTTCTGGATTGAAAATATTTCATTTAGAGTTCTCAATTTGTTCATGAGAAATATCTGGAGGGAGATTAAGGAAAGAAGAAACAATGAGAAGAGGAAAAAACAAGTAAGTATAAAGTCTCCTACATGGACATGGGGCCATGGAAAGACCTGTAATGTGCACAAATAACAGGATGACAACAGCCTGAAAGCATGTATAAGACAGAGAGGAATAATTTAAGTTTAGCACAGTTGAATTTGGGATAGTGAGTTGACATCTTGTGTCTCTTAGAAAGTATGGTTACCCTGAAAGAACTGCTTCAAGACCTATGGGTATTTTTCCTGTCAGAAGGTCTCTATAAATCATCTGGGAAGAAGGCACAGAACCATTTTGTTGAGTGTTGACCTAGTAAGCCCTGGATTTACGGATATGATTAACGTGAGGTCTAGTGAGACAAATATTAGGTTTTGGTTTGTGGGGTTTTTTCTGATGTGAGCATCAGCCTGATGTCTGCTCCTGTCCAGTGCCCTCCAGTCTGTGCTCTGCATGCAGGTGTCTGAGGTGAACCTGTTTCATGAGGTCACAGAGAGTCATGCTCACCTTTTGGAATGAATTTGAGATACTTGCTCCTGTACAAAGTAAAACCAATAGTTTTTGTGAAAAAAATCCCAAACCTCGCAACATTTTAATTGTTCTTTTTGGGCTAAGAAACCACATATTTTGGCTAAGACTGGCAACCTGCTACTGCATATATTCCAGCACAGCATTGCCAGCCATGGATGAAAGCTCTATAGGGTAAACAGAAATTTTTAATTTCATGCATCATTTGTAACTTGTTACACTAATTTCACTCAGAATGTTGTTAATAAAACCCAATGAGAAAGACCGAGTGCTTTCCTTTAAACTTCAAAATTTTCTAGTATTGGATTCTAATTACCAACTTCTGTGTTTTTCTGAGACCAAAAAAGTTGACTTTTCATTTAGAAGAAGTAAAAAACAACCCTTAACTCTCCTTGTCCAAAACTAGAAATATTTAGGATTCATTCAATGGATCTCATTTCTTCGTGACTTAATTTTCCTTCTTCACCTGCTATGTCATCTTTTATTTAGTAGTTTAGAAATGTGGTATTATTTGATCAGATGATTTCTTACTTTCCCATGTTCACAATGTCTGTGTTTACATTTACAGATATGTTTTTGTGCTCTCTAATTTTCGTAAGGACTCTTTTCACCTCAGTAACAAAGTAATATGCCTGAAATAAGACTTTAGAAATGTCAAAACTAATAAAAGAAAGGAAGATATGGCAGACAAAGAGGGACACAAAATTTCTTTAGTTCCTCCCTGTGCAGAGATGAGAGGTGTCTGCTATAATTTCTGATATAAGTACCCAGCTGCCAGTTCAGGATTATTTCATAAGAAATACCCCCTGCAAAACCACTGGCCAGAGAAAAATAAGCTCTCTGATGAAAAGAAAAAAAAGAAAAAGCTCTGAGTAAAGGATGAGACCTTTGATCCACAGAATATGTACGTCCAAAGGGACACTTTCATCAAAATCATCACTGGTTAACAAGCCACTGGATAGTGAACAGAAGGTCAAAGATCAGAATAAAGAGAGTTAAAGAGGGGAGAGGTTATGTCCTACTCTGACGCAAAATACTCACCAGTGGGGTACAGAGAAATCTGAACAATGTGTCTTGGAATGAAGAGTCCCACAGGACTCTCCTCATCATCCACTTGCTGTAGCAATGACCTCCATGGATGCAAAGAGCATCAGTATTTCATACAGCCAGAGCGTGAAGGAAGCACCTGAAGGAACTCTGATTAAGGTGTAGAAATTTATTATAAGGAGTACGGACTTTATTTACATGTGAAGTTATTATGTGTTTAATATATAATTTGAAAATCTATCAAATAAATCACACCTTTCAGGAAGGGAGGTTCCATTAGTGTTGTGTTTGTACCCCTGCTACTACATCTGCAGAGTAAGTTTTAGCTCTTGGACTAAAGTTGTTTTGGCTGACAAGCCTGCTGGAGGCAGAATGCACATTTATCTTTTCAAATAACATTTATTACTTTCTTTCACCTTCCTCCTGTTTTTTTAAAGTTATTTCTAGCTGAAATACAACATTAATTCTGTTCTTCATTTCCTTCCTTCTGAAAATAGCTGCCTAAGCTTCTTGAAAGCTAAAGCATGAAATTTTCAGCATTAAGAAAGGCAATTGGTTTGGTGTTCATACCATAAAGTGTTCTCTAATAAGAATGCAAAATCACCAAACAAAAGTCCTGTCTGTTTAAGATGGGGTAGACACTATCTTGTTTATCTTACAGAAAAACTTTTAACTCTAGGAGTTTTCTCTTTCAAAGACCCACTGTCTTCTTTGATATATGGAACATATAAACCCAAAATTTCTATAGATCATTTTATTCTAGTACTAATATTTATAAAAATACAAGTAAATAGATAAACCTCATGCAGTAACCTGAATTGAAAGTTTCTTTTACGAGCAAGACCTGCAAAAGGTCAGTTTCTGGTTGCAGTTAGACATGTAATTTAATCCCCTGGTGGGAAAAATTCTATAAATCTGAAAAACAAGATGAGTGGCTGAAGTTTAATCACCTATCAAAATGCTTTAAAATGTTGAAGACCAAAAGTTTATTTTCAAAGGAGAAAGATGAGAAAAAAATCAATCAGAATTTGTTCTGAGAATTCAGAGAACACAGGAGTGTATTTTCAAAACAGAATCTGGCAGTGGAGAAACAAATCCTATTATTGCTTAATAGGACTTTTGTGCAGAATTGCCATAAATTAGCTGAACACTTACTTTACAGTAATTTTGGTAACAGCTGAGGGAAAAAGTTGGCAAAATTATTTTATTTTTTTAGTGAAAGGGAGAGATACCCCAGAAGAGTACTTGTCAATTCAGTCTATCTCATTTCGAAAGCCACTCAGAGGTTTCTTCCTTAATGCACTTTCTCTGAGGTAAAATGCTAAATTAGAAGAAGTTATTTTTAGCTCAACCAAGGCCTTAATTTTGCCTTGAGGGAAGAAGTTTGGACTTCTGAATTTAGTGGGAAAAGAGGAAGGACAATAATGGTTTGTAGAGGAGAAAAACAATAAATACACACTTTGTATTTTCCCCCCAATCTGATGCATAAGACCCTGGAGTATGATTTAAACTTGCAGAACCAAGCAGTCAGCAGAGCAGTTTTTTACTTTCTGCAGTATACTATTGTGCTGAGCCTTCATATCTTATCCTGGGTTTAATATATCATAGGGAGAATGAATATAATAATTTTAGAGGGCTTTCAAAGATCTAGGGCTTATTATTTTATTTTCAGGAGATTGTAAATTAAGCACCATGCTGAAGAAATTTTGTCAATGTTGCCTGATTAGAGGGAAAAGGAAAATTTTGCTGATTATTAGGAGCTAGGGATGGATGGGTCATGCTGCCACTTAAGAGAGGAACTCTCTAATCAGAATTTTGCTCTGTATAGTCCTGCCTCACATGTACAGCTGGTCTGACGTGCTGAAACCTGGAGAAACACTCCCTGTATCCTCAGCAGAGACAGAATTCCTAATATAGAACAGTTTCAAGAAGACACAGCAAATCCCAAAGTCCTCATAAGAGAATAAAATGGATCACGAAATCAATTCAGTGTTTTCCATTTTGAGGGTCTTTTTTAATTATAAATTAAAATTTTGACTGTTTCTGGATAACTTTCATCAAGAATGTTTGGAACTTACTCTGCAAATACCAAGGATGAGGATTTGTGAACATCACTTCTGCCTCTTTCAATGTTTTTCACCAGTGCTCTACTTCTTTTTCATGTGTGATTTTTGAAAAAAACAAGGCATTTGGTGCAGGATGCCCAAATGTGGGCATTCATTCTGACAGATTACCTCTGGTAAAATTTACTGGGTATTTCACTGTCTCTCAGGCTTTCCAATGCCCATATTCTTTGCAACATTTTCAATATGATTGTCATTGCTTCACTAAAGCAAATTGCCTTTCTTCCAGAAGTAGATATTCATTTGGCTGCTCCCTCTTTCAGGACAGGGATTGTGTTCTTCCTAAGATGCAAATATGAACTTCTGAAAAATGGTCTCCTCACTCTTGAAAGAGTTTGTAGCTTCATCCATTTTTAAGGAGAGGAGTATACATCAGGGTATCAAATCAAGTATCAAAAATATAATTCTTAAATATTTCCTTTTCTTCAATTAAATCAACATTAGCTGTACCAAGCAACTAGAAAGAAATAGATTTAGGATGTATTTTCAGCAAAACTAGCATGATTTGGTAGAGTTCCTTATTTATGAATAAAAGATATGTAGAACTAGAAAACCACGGAAGACCAGTGATGCATTTTCCTGGTCTTAAAATCAAGAGTCAAACATGGTTAGAAGGGAAAAAGGGATTTTACCTTGGTATTTATTTTAAGGATCCTTAGGTGCACCACGGCCAGGTTGAATGCACCCCAATGCACACCACAGTGCCCACCTCAAAAAAGATCTGCTATAACATTATAGGTCTTACTAATTAGCATATCTATCAAAGATTCCCCAGTGAGAGGCTCAAGTGAGCCCCCCTCCCCAAGGAACCTTCACCTGGATGGTTCTATCTCAGTTTACAGAATGTGTTCTGGAGGGGACCTTGGTGCCTGGGGCACACTGATCCCTAGCTATGAAGCTTCTAAAATGTTTGGTCTCCTAGCTGAACAAACAAGTCCAAGAATGTAGGCAAAAAGCACTAAGAACACAGAAGTTGTAAAAAGGTATAACAGGTGTATAAAGAAAAGGCAAAAAATCATCATGGCGTCACCAGCAAACATTAAAATTTAAAAAACCACTCCCACAACTGTTTTTTGGAAATGTTTGCAGAGTCTTGCCTTTAAATACTTGTCTTATCGTGGGAATAATGGACCAGAAAGATGACAAGTTGCCAGACAACACCTGAAGATTTCTGAAAGTGATTTTATGACACAGCGGCCTGTGACTTCCAGAGGAACTTTAAACTCTGTGTCCTCCTCTCATATTTCCCCTTTTGAATTCTTGGCCTCCATAAAGTTCCTAAAGGGGCCTAAAAGAGAGCTGGAGAGGGACTTCAGTTTACAAGGGCATGTAGTGACAGGACAAGGGGTAATGCCCCTAAACTGAAAGAGAATAGGTTTAGATTAGATAGCCGGAAGAGCTTCATTCCTGTGAAGGTGGTAAGGCACTAGGAGAGGTTGCCTAGGAAGTTGTGTATGCCCAATCCCTGGAAGGAATTTAGGCCAGGTTGCATGGAATTTAGAGCAGCCTGATCTAGTATAAGGTGTCCCTGCCCATGGCAGGGGGTTTAGAATGAGACAAACTTTATGGTCCCCTCCAACCCAAACCATTCTATGATTCTATAAACACATATTCATGGCAGAGAGATGATAAAACAACAAAAGAAACATGTAGCTAAATTAATAGCTACATTAATTAAATAAGGAATTTAATTGGATCACATTAGTCTTATAAACTTCTCATTAGCAGAATTTTATTTATGATATAAACGTACGTCCTCAGTGCTGAGAGTCCTATGCTTCTCTGAGATAATGAATAATATTAAAATAAGCAGACTACAGGGTCTTTTTAATAGCAATTACTCCTCAACCTATAATCTACATGAGATAAAAATCTTTGGTCCAGACTTTGCTCTTAGTTACCAGAGCACACTGGAAAGCAATTTTTATGTCCTGCCAATTTCATTTGAACTCATTATTTCTATCTGCAAATTTGAAATTATTTTATGACAAAATAGTGCCTGGCAACACTGAGTATGTTTAAACATTACTTTTTATAATATAAAATAAGAGCACAAAATGATTCTTTAAAAGCTGCAGTCTTTCTTCATGACTTTTTCACTGCTTTGCATGGAGCCATAAGTTTATCACTATTACTTTGCCCACAAATGAATTGTAGGCATTTAGAGAAACATATTTTAAATAGGAACACATAGTAAAATTTATTTTACAACAAGCATCCTTCCCCTAGGAAGAATGAAATTCTTTCTACACTTATGTGTAAAAATAGGAGCTGTATTTGTGGCCTCTTAGCTTTGGCACTTTAAGTATTTGTTTTCAACAAATGCTTGTCATGTCATGATATCAAAAGAGGGCAAATGTTTAGACAAAAACATTAATCTTCCAGAAAGTACAGGGAATCAGTGAAATGTCAGCCTAGCTTTAACCTTGCTTGTTTATTACATATTTCTATTATTTCTACCACATCCAGCAATAAATTAGGTAGAAGGCACAAGCCTTTAGCTTCCAGCAGTAGTTTTAGGTAAGGCATTGAAATATTGTGGTTGATCTGGGATTTTTTCTACTACTAGAAGAAATACTAAAATACCTCTATTCAAACACATTATGACCAACTTCCTTTTTAGACATTTTATTTATCTTAAAACTAATAAGGCTTTTATATAATTTGCAAACACCAAAATCGCAGTTTTATGTGATTTTCTATTAGGAACAGTGATAAACTTTGGCAGAAAAAAAAGTGCATTAGGAAAGATGTGTTACTGACATAATATTTTACATTTGATTTCTCACTGCATTGCATTCTGGATTGTAGTTCCAGTGCTGTTTCTTGATTATGTATTAGAAGTGGGAGACATAGGTTTTACCACAGATTTTTATAATCCTTACTGAAGACAAGAGCATCTGTTGAAAAGGCCAGAAGTAAACTGCAGGGAGAATGAAAGACAGGTTGTCAATATTGTAAATTCCAAATTTTTTTTTATTCAAACCTACAGACAGCTACAACACCTTCTTACACAGACTTGAACAGAAGGGACCCTTAGGACAGCTATATACTACAAAAGGACAAAAGCGGATATCTATATGATAAATTCTATATGATAAATATTTAAGAAGTATTGTCACTTTGCCCAACATATGCATCAGACAAAATTAGGAGAGGAGTTACTCCCAAGAAGGTACTTGCAGACACTAAAACAATAAAGCAGAGTGTGGATCCTTCATGCTTTATTTATGTTGTCTGGTATGCACAGTTCGCCATTTGGGGTGTCTAGATCAGGTACCTACCATGCCAGGTGCCAGGTCACAGGCTTGCTGCTACTACTTATAAGGAGAGGGAAGGAAGACTCATGGGGTCAGAACATGGGATGGGCTAATATCTAGACCCAGGATTTCAGAAACTCCAGGTATACTGGCACAGTAGGAGTTACTGTGAATTAAGCACTCCAGTAACAATGGAGATGATACAGCAGTGTAACTGGCAACTCAGCGAAACAGATGAAAACAGGAGAAACCTGTTATCTAGATACCATTCCATGATTTGGACCCTGAAAGATAAGCAAGTTCCTGGAGGTGTTCAAGGCCAGATTGGCTGGAGCTCTGAGCAAATTAGTGAAAGGTGTCCCTGTCCATGAGAGGGGAGTTCGAACAAGATTATCTTTACTAGATAATCTCTTCCAACCCAAACCATTCTGTGATTCTATGATTCTATGAAGTTGCCATCAAACTCATGTTTTCTTTTTGTTTACTCTGCTTAACCCAAAATTGCTTCTGTACTGGGAACAATCATGAGGAAAAAATTTGAGAAACAGACAACCAAAAACCCCCAAAATTCTATTTTTCTTTATTTAATTTGTTGGTGGATAACCTGCTCTTTATTACTCCAACATTAGTTTGGGGCAGATACCAGATTACAACATTTCCACTTCAGAAGGGAAAATTTAATTACTGTTAGGGGAATTTTCATGGTTGCTCTACACCTTGTTTTCTTGTTTAGTTTTCTGTTATTCACTTAACATTGCTGTGGGTCCTATGTAAAAGAAATATAATAAATCTCCACTGTTATGAAGCATGTCAAAAGCCGTACAGAAACAAACTACCCAGTTCCCATGTGTTATGACAAGATTTCTTCTTCTTTCTAGCATTACCCTTATATATAGCATTCCTACTGAATGGTTCATTTAGTTGCTGCTTCAGATATGAAGTGAATGTTCCAAGGTGGGTTTTTTTGGGAAAAAATTATGACATCAGTCATTTTGGGTAATCAAGTAAAATAATTGGACTAGAACTTTTAATTCAAAGTTAATTTGAACTATTTTAGGAAGAAATGTATCAAAATGTGGAGTGGTTGAGTCACCATCTCTGGAAGTATTTAAAATATGTGTGTATATAGTACTCAGGGACATGGTTTAGTGGTGAACTTGGCAGTGCCAGGTTAATGGTTGGACTAGATAACCTTAGAGGTCTTTCCCAACCTCAGTGATTCTATGATTTAGGATGTTGCTATACACAGACTTGACACAGAAGGTACTTGAGTACATAACACAGATTAGCTTCATTTTTTAAGACTAGCTTTCAGGAATCTAGATGAAAATCATCTTAACTTTATTAGGCTAAAACAATTTTCTGGTTTTGGCTCAGACAAAACACTGATAAAATGACTAGTGAATGGACTGAACTAAACAGAAGGAAGGTTTTTTATTCACTGTATGTTTTTATGCACTTTTTATGCTTTTTATGACATGTAGCTATCTAGTTTTCCTCAAGGACAGCTATTACACTTAACATTCATACCCTGTTTTACCCAAATTAGCGCTGTAGTTAAAAAAACCACAATCAACTGTCAGGAAATGAGGTAAAATACTTTTGGTATTATAAGATATTTGCCTGGTATTGAAATTACTTTAAAATGGGTTAATTTGCATTTTGGATGAAGGGATTTGTTTATTCTTGTGTTTTCTGGATGGGTTTCCCCAGGCCTAGTTACTGATGGACACAGTGCCAAAAACAGTAAAGCCAGAAGAAGGCCCTGAAGCACCAATGAGTTTTTAATGTTCAGTTTGGATGGCACTAATTGTCACAAAGGGGAAATGCATAAAACTAGTGTATAGTCAAGGGGAACCCCATCTAATACTTTCTAATGTTATTTCTGGCTTGACTTACGAGCCTTCTCTCTGACCCTTAACAAACTTCACACCACATCTGATGTAATAGTTTTTTTCTCTATAGTGCTTCTCAGCTGGGGCAGCCTCTCTATATTTCTCTGCCTCATTAACACTCTTTTAAAAACTTTTTGTGGAAAAAAAAGGTAAAGTTCAATTAAATTCAATTCCTCCCTTGTCATTTTCCTGCTTCTCAGATGAAAATTCCTGCATAAAATAAAATTATACTTTATTAGTCGGCAAAGCATGATAAAGAAGTCTGATGCAATATAACATCATGTGCTCCCAAACATTTTTTTACATTTGTTTTGCTTTGACGATATCCCTAATAGTAATTCCAGTGGAAAACACTCATCTGCTTTCTGAAGTTCCTGAGTGATAGTTAGGATTTAAATGTAGTAGTGGATTCACATGTTTTCCTTAGGGCAATCAGGGAGCAGAGGAAGGGAAGGTGGTAATATTAAACATTAGGATTTTATCTCTCTTTATGTATATTTATAAGTATTTCTATGTATCAGAATTTCATTTTTTTTAAAATTAGGATTTAAAGACCTGTCATGACAGAAGTAGAAATAGGCTTTTACTGTATCTGGCAAAAGTCTAAGTACTGTAGAACTGAATTCTTGCATTTGTTCAGCTGCTATTTCCCTAGGCCCGAGAATAAACTCAGCCTCCAAATCAGTTAGAAAACGGAGAGATTTTTTGTTTTAGTCCTTTTTTTATCTCTGTTTTTGATCACCTTCTTTTTACAGGGAATTTAAAGGGAGCAGGCAATTAAGTTATTTCTAGTGAAGTGTATTGGCAGAGTTATGTCTGGTTGTAACAACAATTTAGGGGGTGATTAGCAGCTGTATGCTAATTAATCAGGAAGCCATTGATTTCCTGAGAACACTAATTCTCAGTTCAGATTGCATGGTGTCTTTGTTTCATCTACGGTAAGGAAGTTTTCTGCATGCATTCTGTTCACATCTAATATTACAGAAAAGAATTTCCAGAAAATTCACCATATATCTTCTGTTGAACATTCTTATTTAAGTGTCTGTCAGATATAAT
This sequence comes from Corvus brachyrhynchos, assembly GCF_000691975.1. NCBI lineage: Eukaryota > Metazoa > Chordata > Aves > Passeriformes > Corvidae > Corvus > Corvus brachyrhynchos. The sequence goes on along the minus strand of NW_008237229.1, from coordinate 6,672,837 downwards.
TAGCTTATTTCTAATGATTCCTGTTTCAAAAAAACCCCAACTTTTTGTACTACATCATATAAGCCTGTATTATTTTTTATATTTTATGTAAAATGCTTTCAACTAATTCATATGGGTATGCTCCATTCAGAGATTGAATTCTGTGCAGAAAGGATTCTGTGATGGGAAAACTGTCTGCAAAGAAAGTTGAGTCAATTCTGCTACAGTCCAGAGGCTCAGAGAATTTCAAGTTTAGGAGTCCCAGGGGATTTATTTTGTTGGTTTTAGAAATATTTAATCTGAGCTGTCCCAGACAAGGTGTCATGAAAGAGGTTGGTATCTCTGCTGCCTTTGGAATTTATATTCCAGTTCTGAATGCAGACATCCTGCTGCAGTCAGAGGCAGCTACGTACGGGCAAAAGGGAGCTCTTCTGTGTGACTAGGTGGAAAACCGAGAGCCATGCTGAAAAGGCAGTATTTGGCTCAATTTGCAAGTTTTGGTATTTGCACTAAGAAAAGAAGGTGTAAATGCCTCCAGTTTGTCACCAGTCATGAGATGAAATCATGTAGTCATGACTAAGAGCAAATATATTTATGATGTTTGTTTACGTGAATTCTACCGTGAATAATGCACTCCACATTAGCATGAAGTTGCTCTGTCAAAACAGAAGCGGAAACAAATAAAAGGCTGTGGTTTTGTGCACATTTTGTTGTAAATGAATAGCTATAGCTACAGGAATATTTGGGTTTAGATATACACTGGACAGGTTGTAATTTCTCCTTGTAATAGTAAATAGGAATTGTCAGGAACAGCACTAGATGTTTACTGTGAAAGTGGATTTTTTCCACTATTTTAGAATATGTGCCTCCTGGATTTTACTAGTGGTGCTAGGTCCCTCTCAACATGAGATTCTGAAAGTTAGCACTGAAGATGGCCATGCTTTTCCTGCTTTTAGCAAAAACCAACAGGTCTTTTTTTCCCAATGCTTGTTTGCAATGCCTCTGCAAACAAAAGAAAAATACGCATTTTAGTATGTTGGCTTTTCTAATACTGATAGATAAAACTAAGATTTCTGTAGAATTGCCTTTGGAGCTGTTTCTCTCTTCTCCACTCACAGAGTGGAGAATTTTCAGGGTCCTGTTAGTTATCACAGTCTCAGCCCCAGGGAAGCAGAAGTTGGGAAGAGATGCCAAGGACCAGCTCTAGTGAGCCTTATATATTGCTGAATATGACCACTGAGGAGCATTGTCATCTGCAATAGATGAGATAATTTTAGGAAGCACCATGTTGCAGGGTGCTAATTGACATAATAAAGAAGAGAATATATCCATCAAGCTGCGTTTGTGGGTAAATGGAAGCTAATTAAATTAGCAATAAAGCATAAGGACTGTAAAATAATATGTACTTTTTATGCTTGCTGTAGTTGGTTCTCTCAAAGTCATTGTCTTAAGCAAAGATAATTGCTTATGTGCATATTGCTCTAAAAGAAAATAAGATTAAAGTAGTGATGTGAGAGGTACTAGGGACTAAGTTGTGCATAAGTACTGAAAAGTACTTGAGTTGGGTTGGCCAAGTAGACCAAAAAAGTAATGCCAGATGATTTAAAATACCATTTAATATTAACTAACATTAAGTAGGTAACAATATTTACTCCAGATTTTTTTAACATCTTCTGAGTGAATGAGAAATTATTGTTCACCTGGTATTTATCAGATGAAGGTGGTTAATCATACCCTAATATAGATCTTCAGAATCAGAAAGATTGTGTACATCCATTGTTTGTAAAAGGTAATACAATTTAAAGCAGCCTAGTTGCATTTGAAACTAATTTTATTTAATGAGATGGTGAATAAATATCTCAGGCAATTAATGGTCTCTAGGAAATCCAGGTCAAACTGGTATTTGCAGTCCTGTGTATGTGAAACATTTTCAGAAATAATGCTAACAAAAGTTTTGTGGTCATGTAAGAGATTACAATTAAAGTTAATAAAGAACTGATTGACTGAATTATCAAGAGATGGGAACATCCACTGCAGTGGGTGAGAAACAAAATTAGGAGGAATGCTGCCTGCCAAGGGAGATTTTTACTCAAGACATGAATTTCTTGGCCTTCAGACTGACCCTCTGACCTGGCAGATATTAGGGCGGCAGGCTTCAACAGGCTGCACATTACAATTCTCAGCCTTTATAGCTAAAAAAGCTCGTGAAATTGGAGATCCAATGACTCCTCTTGCGTTTTTGTTTGTTTGAAGTGCTGAAAGACCAATTTAAGACATTGCTTTTTCTAGTTACAAATTAAAGGATGGCTGGGGAACAGCTGATATCATTCTTGCCTAATGTTTCTCAGAGTCAAAACCAATTCAGGTTAGGACAGGATGTCAAGAAGTCTCTATGCCCACCTCCTGCTCACAATAGGGACAGCTCTGAGGTCAGATGCGGCTGCTCAGGGCTTTACCCTGTTGGATTTTGAAAACCTCCACAGCTGGAGACTGCAGAGCTTGTCTGGGCAGCCTGTCCCAGAGCTGGGCTGTCCTCAGAGTCAGGAATTTTTTCCACATATCCAACGTGAACATCGCTAGTTTCAGTTCATGCCACTGAATATCATCCTCCCAGCATGTGTGGCTGTGGAGGGCCCGACAGTCTGCCTGAAAATCTTTCAGTAGACTGCAGGGGGGCTATTGTTAGGAGTCCACAAAGCTCCCTTGTATTCAAGTTGAACAAGTCACAGTCCCTCATTTCTCCTAACAAGGCAAGTGCTCTGGCCTCCTCCATCCTTCTGAAAGTGCTCCAGTTCTAAATTCTTTCTTGCACAGGAGGTCCCAAAACTGGACACAGTATTTCAGCTGTAGTCTGATGAGTGCTGGGCAGAGGGGAATGGTCACTGCCTGTATTAGCTGCCCATGCTTCTGCTCATACAGCCCAGGAAGCTCTTGGGTACCTTGCTGTCTGGGTCTCAGGGACTTTCAGGCCCCAGGTCCCATTAGGCCCCAGGGACTTTCCCTCAGGGCTGCTCCCAGACTGTCTTTCCAAAACCTGTGCCATCACAGGTCCTTCTCTGTCCCAGGGCAGCACTTGGCACTTTTCCTTGCTAGATTTCAGAAGTTTCCTATCTAACCATTCCTTCTAGCCTGTTCCAGCCCTTTTGGTTGGGACCCTTCTCTCAAGAGTAAAAACAGGTTTCCACCAAATTTGGTGTCCTCTGTACCCTTGATAAATGTGCATTCCATTATATCCTACAGGCCATTGATAGAGGTGTTAACTCAGTACAGCCTCCTGCAGTTGCCCTTTTGTTACCCACACACAGGTAGAGCACATAGAACACAACCCATTAACCATGACCCTCTAGGTCTGATCATCCAACCCTTTTCTTAACCTCTTGTATGCTCATCCAGACCATAATGTCCTAATTTGGTTGCACAAGTATTGTGAGAGAGAGTGTTGAAAACCCTGCTAAAGTTGAAGTGAATGATACCTGTTGCTCTTCCATCCTGGTTTACTGATTAGAGAAGTGTAATTTGTGTGGTACAGTTACTTAGACTTATTTTTAAATTCAAATTTCCCTCAAATGTATCCGACAGTTTGAAGTACCCTATTTCTGTTGCATTCTATTGCAAAGTGAAGAAAGTTTACTAAGAAATTTCTAAGTACTTAATGAAACATATACCTGGCTTAACATTTTTTATGAGGTGGTGGGTAGTAGTGGAATGCATACTGGGAAATTTCAAGTGAGGGTGGAAGGAAATGTATTTCTTTCTAGTGCTGCTCTTTCTGCTTCTCTAACAGGTTTGTGGGTTTTTTTCACAGCAAAAATAATAACATATTTCTATGTGTTTTGTAATTTTACTCCTACTTACCTTCTGCTCAGTGGTAAAAAGAAGAACAATTATGTAATTTGCAGAAGGGAAAAGCTAAGGTAAAACTTAATTTGGGGATTGTTACTGAACTTCCTCAAAATTTCTATCTAGAACATCTGGAAAGCTAATATTCTCCAAAACATAATATACTTTTTTTCTATGCTATATAATTTCCAAATCACTACATGAAGAATTTTTAATAGCCATTAAGTAGAAAGTTTGTATTAATCCCTGTTAAAATGTCATTAAAGATGGCACTTAAAATGCTTTCTTATACACACTTGTGATACCTTTCTCTCGTTTATAAGGCTTTTTTTAGAAATAAATTAGATTATGAGATCAAGACACTTTTCAGGGTTGGTGCTTAAAATGCTGGACTCTTTCTAACACAGAGATATTAGGTTTAGGGGTCATTTGAGAGAAGTTTGAGTTAGGAAAATAAATACCCATCTGAACAATGAAGAAATGTTAGCTTCTTATTAGACAGTGCAGTCAAGGGGATGAACATGCCTCTTCCCAAGAGCCTTTCTATCTTGTCCCATGAATTATGTTTAGAAAAGGGTAAAACACTGTGATTTGTATATATGACCATGTGTGCATAGCCAGACATTCAATGTAATTCAAAACCCTTAGAGAGAGATCTGCTCAGGTTTTCAGACACAGTGTATAGTTGTTGGATGTCAACCTTTCATGAAATCAATGAGAAGCAGCTAATTTGTACTGATATTTTTACCTCCACCTTTTAAAGATCTAAATATAATTGAAAATATGACTCCTACTTTTTAATCTCTTTAGTAAGATAAATTTGGCTTAGAGCTGGTATAACAAAGTGAAATTTTATGGCCTTCAATATTACAGAGGTCAGGCTACATGATCATTCAGGCTTCAAAACTCCATCAGAGAAAACTGATATAACTCACGGCCTCTGGTTTCAAGCTTTCCTCTTTACTGACACATTTTCTCTGTGTCCCTCATACTAGGACATGCTTCTACTTTTTTGAATGTATAAATCACAGGACAATAGCCATTAGAGATGGTAAAAATCTAATTAATCATTTACCCACTCCCTGCCAAAGAGAATACAGTTTAAAAAAAAAGATATTTCAGATATTAATCTGATAGCTGAATGATACCACACTTACTCTTAGCCCAAGGGCCTATATCTTTTAGAAAGTAATTTCTGTCGTCTATCACAATCTATTTTAATCATTAATATTATTCTTTCCCTGGAGGGGTGCCCTCCAAACCTCCTTAAGTTTGGCACTCTTAACCATAACAATTCTCATTCCATTAAACCAGCCCATTTAAATGGAGAAGATACCTCATTTCAGTTCTGGAGGATTATTACAGCAGTCACAGCCACAGAGATTTATAAAGTCACTTGTTTTTTATCTCCAGTGCCTCCTGGACTTTTAGCTCCTCAATTAATAATCTTTCCATTATAGAGGCCACACTTGAATAAAACCCAAAGTTGTCATTCTTCTACAAATTATAAGTTCACACTGTCCCATTATATTTAGGTGCTACATTCTGAGTCTAGACAAATATTTTGTAGCAGTGTATCCTCAACAGTGGATGTGTTGATGTACCATCAACAGGGAAGGGGATAAAATGCAGTAACTACAGAAAAAAACTGTCCACTGAAAAACATTACTGAAATCTGTCACAATAAAAAGTAGAAGTACAGAAAGGACAGAAACAACCCTGACAAGAACTCAGGGAATAGGATTAATGAAAAAAAGCTCATTTGATACTAGGAAGATCATGAACCACCAATATAGTGCCTAAGAAGTACAGCTATTTTGTATCTATTCGTATTCACTGTATACATATGTCCACACATCCCACAGGATGCACTCAAAGAACAAAGACAAGATAGAAAAAGATATATTTTGTACTCTTCTATAGAAGCTTATTTTGCATATGTTCATTTGCAAATATGAGGACATTGATAACAATATCGAGGTTTTGCAGAAAACTAATGATGCCATTGAATAAATGTCAGGCTTCACTGTCCTGCTAATGGTCTCAAATAAATTAAAAAATACACAATCCTCCAGACCACACGAAAAGAAGCAACTAAAAAGGAGCTTCTCTGCACAGCAGACAGATTCCTCTCCACTGATTTAGTAAAGAAAATGGAATGTTTTAATGATTGTTTTCTTTTATGTGATTAGCTTTTGTATTAATGTTCAGCATCACTGATTCTAGACATTATATCTCATTCTCTCATTTCTTACTGATTTATGTCATAAAATGTTTGGACAGAAAGCAATAAATCATGTTTTCTGTCATACTGAAGAATAAATTAACCTATTTTATTGTACAGGCCACAACCCTAAGGATAACTTGTCCCATTCACTTAACCCAAAATAACAGTCTGACCCTTCCCAAACAAAGAAAATAATAAAAAACCCTCCCGGCCATCTAAGAGAAAAAGAAAAAAAAAGCAGCAAGAAAGTCATCTTTCATTTTTTCCCTCCCCTATAGAATTTATACTATTCACATCTGGCCCAGTTCCTATCCACTTGCTTATTACCCAAATCAAACCTCTTGCTGGTAATTCTCAGTCATAATTTACAACCTATTTGATTTATTTAAGATTGTGAGGAAACCGACCAACACTGAAGGGCTACAGTTTTGTTCTAAGTAACCAAATTTGTCCACGCTGCAGAACACCAGCCATACCTCTTTCCTTACAAAACCATTCCAGGTTAAATCTTAATTTGAGTTGCCTTGGCCACATTAAATTTTTCTTCCAAAATAATTTCAAGAGTGAGTGATCTACTGTTTCTCTTCAGCAAAACCACTCGAGCTCTTCACTTAGATATAATTAGCAGATTTAGTAACTTTTAATGGGCTTCCCTGGTTTTATGGACAAGAAAACAAATAGGGCCAAACTTCAGCTTTTGGCATGAGGGTGTTTCCTTATGGATTTCAGTTCACTCTGTCATAAGGAAACACCCTCAGGGATTTAGGAGAAAGGACATGGATTTCAGGTGCACTACTTTCTACAGAAATATTTGAAACCAGAAGTGCCTCTAAATGCTTCTATTTTTTTGAAATTGGACCACATAGATGAGAACCTCTCAGCAACCAATAAAGAGAGCAAGGGAACTATTGCCAAATCACTGTGAGAAGGAAAGAGAGGAGCTGAAGAAAGAAAATATTTTAAAAATCCTCTTTGTGGATTACGTTTACGTCTATTTTTCAAATGAGATCTCTGAGCACACTAATAAAGCAAAGCAGAGGGACTAGATATGACTTTTCGTTTCGTAGAGACTATTAAAAAAATAAGGCAAGCAAGCAGCCAGGAATTCATGTTTGTTTAATTTAAAATGCATTTCCCTAAGGGTGGCATCTGACCTCTTGTGTTACTGCTGGGGCTAGAAAAAAGCTGGGAAATGCCACGTCCCCTGTCATAAATAGGAGAAAACACTCCCTATGCTGACTGTGGCTTGCTGCTGATAGAAAAAATCTGTTGTGACAGAAAGAGATCTGTAAATGTTCAGAGCTGGAACTAATACAATGGTTTTCTAAAAGTAATCCCAATAGGCTTCTCACAGATTTGCCTTCATCTTTACGGTGAAGGTGACCTCTCCTCAAGCAGAGACCAGCAGTTTCATCTAAAGAAATCTAAAAGTAAGTGTACTGCAATGAATCTAGGAGCAACAAAAGCTCAAGGTTTATCCTAGTGAATCCACTGGGTTTTATCAGTGAATTTTATCAGTCAATTTTTGCAAATTCTGTGGAAATTCTGGGGCAGAACAGGACATATTGGTCCTTGTTAAACAACATGAAAATACAGTGTGTGTTTGTGCATGGGGTGTGTGTGTATACATATTTTACTCAACATAGCAATGTATGTATAGATATACACAGCAAAATAACAGACTGAAAACAGTTGATTGAAAGTCTATTGAATTAAATCTTCTGAATTCTTTTTTTGTACAGAGGGAGTATAACACCCTCAAAATAATACACTGAGTGCTGAAAACCCACTGAGAACTCCAGGTGGTGTTGATGATCTTAACACATAGAGAGTAATTTGTATTCTGATCCTACAAGACAGATGTAGTAGTGTGGCTCCTGACAAGTTGGACCTGCTGTTCAGACAAGCCCTCAAGGAGCAGCAACAGCCCAATTAGACTTAATGAATCACTTACACTTCTTGATCACTTAAGCCAATATTCTCTTTCCTGGAGGTTTAAGTTCTGCTTCTCCTACTTTGATCTTAGACATGGAATAACCTCTTCTTATACCTGAGTACTTTTGGTTTGGATAAGCTCATTGAAGTGCACAACTTTATTTATTTATTTTCCTTGTTGATTTATGTTAGAAACAATCTTTACAATTCTATGCTATTTTAATGTTTATCTTCTTGGGACCAAGGAGTTTCTGACCTGCGTGTAAAAATTTGAATCCGTGTTTAAGGAAAAAAAAGAAAATCAGCAACCTGGGGAGAAAACTCATGTGACATGATAGTCATTGTTCCATATGTTATTCTATAAAATATTTCCTAATTATTAAAAGTAGAGAGAAAACATAGATAATAATAGTCATCCAGCTTTTTCCTGTCAAAAGTAATTTTGTATTTCTTCATATATATTTTGTAGAGAGTAGCATACTTTGTTCTAAGGTCAAAATTGGTATGACTTAAATTAGATTTATGAAAAATTATATTTATATAAACAAATATATACATACAAACAAATTTAATTTTTCCTAGGATAACTGCTCTATGGTCTAGTCTGGTACTGGTCTGGTACTGTCTCCTTTTCTAGTAGTTAGAGAACTTGCCTTGAGACTGTAGCATCAGAAGCCTCCTCCATCTGTTGGAATCAAATCTCAGATTTTTTTTCTATCCCACAGAATACCATAATCACCTGGTGGTGGGTTGTAATAATGCTAAGAATATATATAAAGTTTTATAACTCATCTTGCTATTTGGTCCCAGATCCCTATTCCTCAGCTGCCCACATTCCTCAAACATTCATTTTCTTCTGAACAAACCCTTTTTTTCTTTCTTTTCCTTTTCTTCTTCTTTTTTCCTTTTACTGCAAACCATCTTGTACTCTCCAAAATAAAAACCAGATGCCCATCTGAATAATGTTTGTTGTAGTGCCTACTTTCAGCAAGCGTGAAAGGCAAGACTGCAACTGGTAAAATACTCTCACCCTCTGCTGTATTTATTTTTTTCAGTGCAATTAGAGCAAGGTTGCCAGCTTCCAGAAGTGATCAATTCATTCCTGTGCTTAGTTTCAGAGCTCCTCTGGCTCCTATGTAGTGTTCTTGCAAGTCCAAAAAAGACTCTGTGAGAGTTCCTAAGCATGTGTACAAGGTGCAGGATGATGGATTCAGCTCTGTGTGTCAAGTGTCCAAGGGCAGTTTTGCACATTGCGAACCCATTATCCTTCTCCTTGTACACACACTGAGGAATTTTCACAGAGGCACACACGTTCCCCTACAAAATACCTTTTTGGACTCACAAGACCACAAATGGGGCCAGAGGAGCTCTGAGGCTAAGCACAGGAGTTAGTTGGTCATTTCTAGAGGTGGCAACCTTGAAGAGTATATCTAAATCATTTGTAACCACTTGATCTGGGTACTATGGAAGCTGTCTGAAGAGGACTCACTTAGGATTACTTATGTAACCTTATTTCCTCCCAAAATTATTTCAAAAAGAGATGAGTGTGAACCAATATGAATGCCTCCTGCAAGAGAAAATTAAGTGTTACAGATGTGGTGACTGAATACAACTGTGTCCTTGCCTGGTACCATTGACTGATGGGCAAAAAGGAAGATGAGGGTTCTGTGAATACATAAATCAGCAAACTCTTTCAGTTGCAGAGCTGGAAAAATTCATAGTTTGGCAAAGGACTCAAGCCAAAATGGAGACTGTTGAAAGGGAGGTGTTAGAAGGTGCCCCCAGAAGCATTATTTGATGTTCAGGGAACTCTGATGCTGAAAAAATATGAACTGTGCCATTTTCAGAAGGCAGAAAGGGTGAGGCTAGACTTTCAACTTCAGCTTTAAGGTGGTGTTTAGCAGATTTATGAAGCTAATTCTTTTGTTACTCCATCTTTTTGTTGTTTTCCTGAAATAATACTAATATTTTTGCTATAAAAAATCCTGTATGACACTTTCATACCTCCTTGTGTTCCTTATATCCTTCTTGATTGTTGATAACTTCTGGTCATAGCTTATATGAAGTGCCAGTTCTGTAGAGCTTCCCAATATACTTTTCTCCTTTTCTTTTTCTGTACATCAGATAGCAGGTTTATTATTTATTGTCAGCACAACTAATTGAAACAGGGATCTTTAGAATATAGTGGTGGGTTTGATCTCTGACAGTGCATTCTAGAAAAGGATTTTTTCTGTATGTGTATCTTGGGATTTTGAGTCAGTTTTTCACTTCCTTATTTATTAACTTAATGAATTATCACCTTGTAGTCAATATGATGCAATAACAGTAAAGCACTAAAGAACATCAGAGACAAATATATTCAACTTTACTTAGCAACATAATTAAGGCACATCTGAAATTACATACTCCCACCTGAAATCTTAAAGATACCTAAATTTGAGGAATCATAGAAATGAATACTTTTACCTTCTAATTCCCAGAGAAAGTGTAGCTAGAAGTTTCTAAACACTTATTTTGGCCCATAATTTGCAGTGCTGTTAATAATACTGTTAATAGTTTACAGATGCAGACACAAATGAACATCAGACTACAGATGATTAAGGCTAAGTGGAGAACCAGGAAGAGTTTTAATTATGGCATTTTGAAGGACGTTTTTAAAACTCAAAACTCTGTTTTTGCATGTCCCTGAGCATCCTATGGTGATTTCTGTACAAAAAAGAATAAAAAAACCACAAACCCAAACATGCGGAAGCAATAGCTTATATGACTTGGTGTATCTTGCACAGAAGTGGAAGCATAGAGTGGATTTTTAGAGAAATTAACTGATCTCAGTAGTACTTAAAACCTTCACTTTACTATTTCTTTGGTATTTTCTCCTTTTAAAGTTATTAACCTATTCACTTCTCAAGTGTTCCGTTAATACTTTGCTCTCATTGTGTATGTCTGCTTTAGTCTTTTGCATTTTAGGAGTATTTTCTGGTTTTAGGAGTCACAGCAAGCATGTAGCATCTGTGTGACTGCTCAAGTAGACTAAAAAGTCTGACACAAGCTCTGTATATTTTCTGGCAAAACTAAAGGACTGGAGTCCTGATCATGAGTGTCATGATAAGATCAGATTCAGATGAGTGAGTTGCACCTCAGCAGAGACAAGTGGCAGACCATCACTCACATTTTTTCTTAGTTTTCATCTGAAGTGTCAGATTTCCTTTCCAGTGAATGACATAGAAATTACTTCAGCTTCTGCTCCCACTCTTCTTCTCACAAGGTGACAGGCTGAATTAAGTCTTGCCACAGCTGCTTCTGGCCCAGCTGTTCCCAGGGAATCCTTTGAACCCAGAGTCAGCATTGGAAAAAATATGAAAAATGCAAGAAAGCATCAGTTTGAAACAATCAAATCTGTTTTGTGCAATGATCTAGGGAGCACATTATTTTATGAAATATTTTTTAAAATTGATTTATTTACTTTAAAAAATAAAAATAAAATTTACTTTAAAAAAATTTAAAACCCCTTTATTTTACAATCTTGCAGGGAAAACAGAAGAATTTTCACCTGCATACTGAGATACTAAAAAGGGATTGTTAATGCTTGAGTGCTGTCTCCTATCTGAATAAAACTTAACACATGGACAGAAATTCGATCCCAGTGCTCAGACTCCCTTTATCTCCTGAAACCTGTGCCAGCATAGCTGGCGATGCTTCTGGAGGGAATCACTATCCACCAAAGTAGACTAGACAGCAGACAGCAGCTAATTAACACAGGCTCTGGTAGGACCTTTCCGAAGGAATTCACTGTTTTGATTTGTTAAATGTTTGCTATAGCTCTCTGCAAATATTATCTGGAGACATGTCTCTACTTTTTTAACTTGGACTCCTCATTTTGTTTTCATTTGTAGCAATAGTGTTCTTTCCATTGAATAAAAACCTGCACAATTCCTATCTCCTTGCTTTTCTTGTTTTACTGGGCTTGCTTGCCATGGTTTTGGTAGTGGAGGGCTACAAGGACAGCTTCTGTGAGAGGCTGCCAGAAACTTCCCCCATGTCCAACAAAGCCAATGCCATCTGGCTCCATGATGGGCCAGCTGGCTCCAAGACAGACCCACTGCTGTCCAAGGCCAAGCCCATCAGTGACAGTGCTAGTGCCTCTGGGATAATGTGGTTTTAAGAAAGGAGAAAACTGCTGTGCACCTGCAACTGCAGCCAGAGAGAGGAGTAAGACGTGAGAGAAACAGCTCTGTAGCACCAAGGTCAGTGGAGGAGGAGAGCAGCAGGTACTCCAAGCAGCAGAGCAGAGATTCCCTGCAGCCTGTGGTGCAGATCATGGTGAAGCAGTTGTGCCTCTGTAGCCCATGGAGGAACACAAAGAGCAGAGATCCACCTGTGGTACATGGGGGATCCCATGACAGAGCAGGGGGATGTCTGAAAGAGGCTGTTATTCCATGGAAAGCCTGCACTGAAGCAGACTCCTCTGGCCCTGAGAAGAAGGTAGCTCATGCTGGAGCAGGTCTGATGGTAGGATTTGTGATTCCATGTGGGACACACTGTGGAGCAGCCTGTTCCTGAATGACTGCACCCTGTGGAAAGGGCCCATGCTGGAGCAGTTCCTGAAGAGCTGATGTAGGAAAGACACATTTTGGAGAAGTTAGTGGTGGTCTGTCTCCTATGGGAGGGACCCCCACTCTGGAGCAGTGGAAGTGTGAGGTGTCCTCCCCCTTAGAACAAAGGAGCAGTAGAGACTCCCTGTCCTCCTGTGCCATTGGGAGGGGGAAAGGTGGAGATAAAGTCAGGAATAAAGTTGAGCCTGGTAAGAACGCAGGGGAGGGGAAGGTGTTTTTAAGATTTTATTTCATTTGTCATTACCATACTCTGATTTAACTGGTATTAAATTAAATTAAATTATTTCCCCCAAATCTGTTTTGTCCATGATGTTAACAGGTGAGTGATCTCTCCCTGAACTCCTCTCTACTCGTGAGCTTTTTGTTCTGTTTTCTCTCCTTTGCCCATCTAAGGATGGGATGATAGAGCAGTGGTGGGCACCTGGTGTCCAGCCAGGGTCAAACCACCACACTTGCAGACCAACTCACTAGTAGGGAAGCCAGCAGAGAGAAAGCAGGGGAATTTATCTGACTGATTGCATAGTCCTCTGTGTGGGATTCAGATGAGTGCGATTTAAGAAAATGCCATGTTTTGGAAGGACTACTGTACTCACCTAAAATTATTCTTGCTTGAGAATAATTCTCCTATTGATTTTAATGCAAAGAAATATATGTTTGAATATTTATTATACAGACCACATATTTTGGTAGTAGGCTTACAGTTTAAATTATTAAAAAAGAAAAAAAGGAAATAGGTCATAAGTGTTTTTCATCATTACATTCAGACCATTTCTGGACATAAAACATATGGAGGCAAAACTTTAAGCAAAACCAAATTTCATTATCCCAGTAGTCATTACCAGCTTAATACAGGAGGTTATAAAGACCTATGCTATGTAGACCTCTTTGCTCTATTTGTTCTGTGCATAAACATCTCCTAGACCTCTAACTCCAAAGTGAACATTTTCTTAAAACCTCTTCTATAATTTATGAACAGAGAATAGTGTATTCATTCATAGAAATGAGTATCTAGAGAATGAATTTTATATTCTGAACAGCGAAATTTTGCCAAGTGATTTGGCTTATTGCAATCATATTACTAGGAGTAAATAAAAATGACAACTGTTCTATTAAGAATTCTCATAACAAAAGAACCAATTCTTATGCATTTGAAGGGAAATTGTTGATGAAGTTCCACTTACAATGAAAGGCAAGAGCACCCCCCCAGTCCTTGGTCATGAATATGTCTGCTGCCTGGTTACTGCCTGCTGCCCCATCATTGAAAATATTCTGATTGGATGTGGCTTTGAGCCTTCTGATCTAGTGAAAGTTGTCCATGACTACAGCAGGGGTGTGGACAAGATGATCTTTAAATGTCCTTTCCAACCAAAACCATTCTATGATTCTGTAATTTATTTGCATGACAGAGAACATAACTGGACATACAGTACTTCCTGAAGAACCTAGACATAACTGCACTGCTTAAAATATTTCAGACAGTAGTTCTTGATATGATGACTGTATTATTAAAATAAATTAATAGAAATTAAATGCTGGAAATAAATTATATTATACTGATCTAACACAGTTAGGTCATGATGAGTTAATTTAGGCCAAAGTCTCAGTTAAAAGGTACGGTGTCAATACATCTTGCATTGTGTTATCAGGAAGGGAGTGGGTGAAAGCTGTCAAAAACACAGGGAAAGAAAATTAATTCATCAATGATTCGAATAAAATATATAGAGAAAACTTTGCATAATTTTATGTGAGATAAGCACAGTAGCACATCTTCTATAGATCTGGGCAGATGGAGACTCCATTTGGCTGAGTTCACAGTTCTGCACCCAACATGAGCATAGAAGTGCCAGACTTCTGAGAAGGGGCAGAAAGTATTATTAGTACCTGAAAAAGAAGGCTGGGATCCATAGAGACCTGTTGGCGAAGGTTTCCAAGAAGCCCCAAATCAGTACAGTGTCTCACAACCTTTTTGTTTTCTTCGCATTTTGAAATTCAGCATTTCCATTTTACAGAGATATATTGCTATTGGGATATTTATTTGCATACAACCTGGAATCAAACCATGCTTATTTTAAATACCCTAAAGACCTTTCTGTCGTCTGTATTTTGTCAAAATCTTTGCAATTTCTTGGGTTTAAAATTTGTGGGGTTTATGGGAATTTAAATTTAATTCTATTTTTTCAGGCAATCAGCTATTTTAGATGCTTTTTTATCTTGCATTCAGAGAATTTTCACTTGCTTTTGAGATCTATCAATAACCTTTTAATGCCATAACTGAAGAAGATGGGTCTTGTGTTACAGTGAGGCTTAGATATGGTATGCTTATTGCCTCACACATAGTGTGCACATAGGCAAATGAAAAATAATTTTAAAGCAATGCATGCAAGATGCTAAGTATCTATAATCTTAAGTAAGACACTGCAGGTGAACAGTCATACTTTCATAGGAAGAGATTTTCTAACCTAGCAAGCTAAACTTTCATCAGTTTTTTGCAACAACTGCCACAAAAATCCATTAACAGTGTTTAGAGGCAAAGTTATGGAGTGACACTGGTTGCATACAGTAATTAAATTTGTCCATGGATGGTTAATAGCTGTGTATGGTTAATAGAGAAAGGAAGGGAATCTGGAAAATAAGTGGGTACACAGTGGGAGCAGTAGAGTGGATATTTACTTGACCTTTATATTTCAAGCTTTTTGACTCACCCTACTTTAAAAAAATGAATTTATGTCATAGTTAAGTGTAGTTTGGTTTAAAGCAGATTTTTAAAAGAAAAGTTACTTAATTGCCTGGAATACTATTTATAATTTGATAGGGTGGTGAAAGTAAGGCACTACAAATTAGAACCTTTAAAAGAGATAACTTCTAAAAAAAGCCAAAATGAAAAAAGTGAATTCTCTTCTTTTAACCAGGGTATTTTCTATGATGAGGTGACATAAAGAAAAATTAAAAACACTGCCTTTCCAAGCTTGAAGTAGGAATAGACTGTAGGGAATCATTTTGTAATGGGAGACAATTAAGCAAGGACCGTCAACTTGTTTCTTTCCTTCCCATGCCAGGTTTAAAACCAGATTTGCCCAGACATTCTGCCTGGGAATGGAAACCCCAGTATTTTTGATTGATAAGTACAGACACAGACTTCCACAACAGTATTTTATATTCCTTGCTTTCACACATATTTAACTAGTCATTAAAAAAACAACAACAAAAAAATCTGGAATAAGAATTTGTCTCCTTTGTCTCACTTTCCCTTACAGCTCTAACAATGCTAAATAAATTTTCAGTTGGCTGACATCTGGCATGCAAAACCTCCGTCCAACACATTAGTGTGATAAAGTTACAAAAATTTGAAAATGAGATCAGATAATTTAGTGGGAAGTATGCTTAACCAACAGTGCTTTGTAGTTAACAGTGCACTGTGCAACACGTGGAACATATGCTTCAAAGGTAAATATGTGTTTCTACACATGATGTCAGTGACTTATTTTTGTTAATGAAAAAGAAAGGGTTGTAAATAATTCAGGTTTCACCAAGACAAAAGAATACTTATGCTCTCTATTTAGCTTTCTCAAATACACAATGGCAGGTTAATTTGGTTGGAACTTAATTTACAGATTTAGAGTGCTGGTTCTAATGTAGGAAATTTATTACATTTGTAGTACTATTAACTTGATTTAAATTCTTATACAAAGGAAATATGTTTATCTCTTGTGATTTTGGGTTTGTAGTGGAATACCATAATAGTAATGCATTTTAAAAAATAGTGCTGGCTTGTAAATTTCCTTTTTAAATATATAAGATGATTCTTCCCAGTAATATAAAATCTGCTCAAGTAATAGAACTACACTGACTTTTCCTTCAAACTGGTAAAAGAATCATTCAGAGGCAGCAGATCCAAGTCCAATTCTGTAGATCTAAAAGCCAGGAAAACCTGTTATAAATTAAGATTATAAAACCACAGTCACAATTTATAATAACAAATATCATAGAATCACAGGACAGCCATTTTGGAAGGGACCTTGGAAGATCATCTGGTCCAAACTTTCATGAGAATGGGAGCCTATATGCTGTGCAGTTTCATCTCAAAAAGCTCTGTTGCTGGGGACTCTGCCACATCCCATTCCAGGGAATGGTTGTTGGTAGTTAATGTCTTTCTTCTGCTGAGATGAAACCTATCCTGGTGCAACCTGTTGCTTCTGGTCTTCTCCATGTGACTCTTCGTGAAGAAAGAGCCTCCGTTGTCTCTGCAGCCATGTTTTAAGTATTGGAATACTGTGATGAGGTCCCCATAAGCTGTCTCTTCTCCAGAGAAAAAAGACCTAACACCTTCAGTCTTTCCTCACAAGGTCTTCCAGTCCTTTGGTCATAGTCCTGGTCCTCCTGGGGAGCCCCTCTGGTTTCTCCATGTCTCTCTTGAATTGTTGGGAGACCAGAGTCTAATACAGTGCTCCAGGTACGGTCTGATGAGTGCTGAGTAGGGTGGGATGATCACATCTCTAGCTCATCTGCCAGTGATGCTCCTGCAGATTCAATACAGAATGTGATTTACCTTTGTTGATACAGAAGTGCACTGCTGATTCGTGTTCAGCTTGTTGTCTACCAGGACCCCAAGAGCCATCCCAGCAAGGCTGATCCCCAGCCACATAGATCCTATTCTGTACTGGGCTGTTTGGTTACTTTCCCCCAGGTGCAAGACTTTGTATTTACTTGTTTTTGTTAAACATCATATTGCTAACCCACTGCTCTCAAAGTTTCTCCAGATATTGAAGACTAAATGTTACTGCTACAAAATCATTAAGACACCACATAAATTCTATTGGCAAATAATTAATTTTGAATACAATAAATTTTGGGAAAACATACCATATAAAGTAATATAAGAAACTTCCAGCTGCATATTTTTTTTTTATTCTGAATCACTGTTCTGTCTCTACTTAAATAGAAGGGGTAAATTTCTCCAGCTAGATTATTTAGCTGAATTAGGGATTTAGAAGACATGGGTTCAGTAGGTATGATTCTGATGTTTCTTCACTTCTGGAATATTAGGACTGACTTTAAAAAAATATTTCTATGTAGTACTCGAGAAGCTCCAATATGAGAAGCCAAGCAGACCTCTAGCTCATGCTCTTTCTGCATGCCTGGCTTCTTCCACAATGCCTACACAGTACTGCCTACTGCTAACCACTTGGCAGGCAGCAGCTCACACATCCTGTGTGGAACATATTTTTGTGTTACCGTTGTTCTTTCTTTCCTCTTTCTTGACCTTACCCATCTGCATGTTTTGCCTACCAGTTTTGTCATAAGCATAGACCCTGCTCCTTAAAATGCTTAAGCACGTGGGTAAATTCAATGTGTTATGTATACCTTTTTGAAGGTTCTAGCTTCTGTGAATTCTATTTAAAAATAAACTTTCCTGCTGGTGCTGCTGCTGAGCTTACTTGTTAAGACTGCCTTCTGATCTTAGGACTAAGACTGCATTGTGAAAGGCATTTTATGAATACAAGGTAAAATTGTGTTCTCATCTTCTGTCTATGAGGATACTGGGTTATTCTATACACCCTAATAAGGTAGTTACTATTAAATGACCTTTCAATAAATTAAATATTTTCTCTTGGATGTTTTTTAATTTAATTTTTAGTTTCTATGAATTTTAATGGAATATTTTATCCATCTTTTTTCTGTCCTTTGATTTTTTATTTTATTTATTTCTGGAATGACATAATATATGAAGATTTGATTTCTCAGAACAGTTTCTGATGCTGTCCTCTTTGAAATCCAAAATATGAAATTAGAATATTAAGTGTCTAAATACCTCAGATGCAATATGAGACAGTTTTCATCTGCATATTTTAATTTTGTGAAATAATAAATCAGAAGCAAGAGTTTTACAACCCACTTCCTAAAATCTTTGGGTTTAAATTTTTTGGCTTTTATTAGTTTGACAAATCAGCATGCAAAGACACGAATTAAGTGAGCAGAAGTAGCTCTACTTGGAAGAAATAAGGAGAAGAGACTTTCAAAAAAACCTAAACTCTTATTGAGTGTAGGAACTAGAAATCCACTTACATTCTGCCTGCACTACAGATTATGTGCTAGAAAGCCTAGGTAATTACAGTGTTGCACAGTACCCTACCTCTGGAGTATGAATTTTTTTGCTTTACCTCTATCAATGAATAATTTTGAATTTTTCCATGAAATTTATTCATTATCATATGCATATATATTGACACCTTGTATTTGCTTTCTAGAAAATTATCTCTGTGCTCATAGTCATAAATATATTAATGGAATTAAGCATTCAGTAAAATTTAGCATCTGGAATTGTCTGACTTTCATAATAGATCGATAAAGCCTTTCCTTCAGATATTTCTGAACAGTCTGTACCCACAAGGAATGTAATAAAGTAAAAACATTATCAAAGGTACAACAATTAAGAAGGAGATCTAGGTATTTTGATTTTATTGGAAATATAAATAATATAAATATTATCAATACACACATTTTGATTTTATTAAAAATTATTACAGAAATCCTTTCTTCTTCCTCAAACATAATAACCTTAAAACCAAACTTATTTTAGATCAAACAGTATGTAATAAGTGTATGCCAGAATACATAATCTTTTTAGCTGATGTACTAATGCAACTCTTGCTGAAAAAGTATGACTTTTTATATTAAAGTTGTAGCAAAACAGTGTTCCAAAAGACTCTATTAACAATGAGAAACTGGAAGATCACCATTAAACCAGGGCATAAGCACTTATGGACATGCTCTATTTGCAATTATTGCACCTGCCCATAGATGGCTTTCCCTTGTAAACCACCTGGAAAATGAACTGAACAGTTAACTACAAACGTCTAATTCTGAGCTTTATCCTGCGTTTTAGAGCAGTATTTTAGTCTGGAATGAAGTATGAAAAAATCGGTTTTTACAGTCAAATTTTGTAGGATGCTTTTATACTTTTGGGGTATAGCCTTTATCCAAAAAACCGTCACTGAGCTCAAAGCACTGAATTAAGGACCTTCTTTATGAAATTCAAACCTATAAATATGTTTAATCAAAATTATGTTACCGTCACATGAAAAAGTAATTTCTGAACAGTTTCAGCTAATTTTAGGTTATATGTCCATAAAACATGCATTTGAGAACTTTTGTTGAGTACCTTAAAGTCCTTCTAGATTTCTCATATATTTTCAGAATAGGTTGAAAAGTTATTGAGGTGGTAGTGTTAATGCATGTGCATTTTTCTTGTCAGGAGGGAGATTGATGTCTAAAAGGAGGGGGACTGATCTCCCTTTAATATTTTTTATCTTTCAGATATAATATTGTGATTTATTAATAATTATTATTATGGGATGATTGAGATCTCAACCAAAATATTTGATATATAGGAATAGACCTGTAAATGAGCTCTTACTGAAGAGAGAACCATCCAAGAGGAGTCTTTAGTCTCCCCTATCAAACAAAAAGCATAACGTGCCATTAATTCCACAAGGTTCCCTCCAGGAGAGCGCTGGAAATAATACAGGATAAAATAGAAGAGTGTAATTGGAGAAGATGTTGAACAAAATTGAAGGGAAGGAGGATTGCAAGGAACAATCTTGGGTAAACTGGGGATTGTGCTCCAGTGAAATGAGTTTCCTTCTGTATTGTAAAGTTCATGCTGTCCAGTTGTGCTGTACACATCCAAATTGCCCTGCATGTTATTCTGCTTTTTATTTGTTATGTACATAAGTTTAAAAAACCAGTAAATGCTGATGATTAACACTAATATTTATTTAGCTTGTAGTCCAAACATCTTCATGGCCAGTGTCCAGACTCAAATAGAATTGGTCTAGAGAACATGAAGACTGTTATTTCCATACAAATATACATTAATCCACATATGTAGACACAAAACATTCTCACAAACAGTCATTTTAACCCTGGAGTCAATTATTCTTCCTGGAAAAAAACCCCACAAACAAACCTCAACCAAACCCCAAATAATTTTGTTTTACTGTGGGTAATCACCCCCCAGTAAAAAATACAAAATAAAAACACTGTCTTCAGCTCTAAATATCATCCCTCTGAAACTCCCATGCCTGTTCTTTGGTTTCCTCTGCTTCTCTCATCTGGGATTTCTGGATAGCTCCTCAAGATCTTTTCTCGTGGGGTATTTTGAAGTGGGACTGGTATGATTCAGAGTTGAATAAGTTTCTCAGCACAGTTTTGGGTCCAAAGATGATGGTGATTTCCACTGGATAGATCTTTTCCCCACTGAATCCAACAGAGAAGTTTTACCCTTCTCTGCTTCATATGGAAGCTCTTAAGCTTCTACATCTACATCTTGTTTTCAAATTATAATTAAAGGAAATAGTGTGATGATTGGTTTTCATTTTTGTAGTTTTCTGCTTAGAAATGTCTTTAAATTAAAAAATTAAAAGTTAAAAAATTCAGAGACGTTATAAAGAAATGACTGATGCACTAATATCTAAGTAATAAACCTTCTCTTTTGGTATATAAATTTCTCTTCTTGTGCCTGACTGGTCATATGCAAACATTTTTTTCCCCAAACTTTTTTTTGTACTTTTAGTACAAAAATTTCCAGAAAAAAAAAGTACTCTTGAGAAGTAGATTTTTAATATATTTTTAACTTTTTTTTTTTTTTTTATGAAGGTAGGTAATGGGTAGAAATGTAGATTAGTAGCATCAGTCTAGTTTTCAGAGACGATACTCAAATTTCAATAATAATCCTAGGAAATGTATTAAAAGAAATAATCTTGTGTTTCTGTCAGAACAGAAGATGCAGAAGTTGAGCAATTTCAAGAGAAAAAAGGCCTAAACTGTACTGATCCAATTAATAGTCCATTGAGAATTCCTGTCAGTCCTTCTTTTCCACAGCATTACAAAATTAGCAGACTAATGAAATTTATTTTATGTGCATTTGTATTTTTAAAAAGGCCTTGGTACTAATCCATGAAAGTTTAGTTTAAAGATTTCAACTGACTGGTTTGGATTTTAGCACTATTAGAGACTGAAATCCAAGTTTGAAATACTAAAGGAACATTACTAAAAAAAGACTAATGCACAGGCAACATGTTAGCAGACAGAAGTCTAATGAGGTATAGCAGGATGTCTAAGGGGATAAAGACTGTATTTCTCTTCTAATGGCTTGAAAAAGGATACAAACATGCTTAATATATGCTCATTTAGGAATGCGTATATATATATACATATAAGTGGTTGACAGCAGTACAAATAGATTGAATCTGGAATTACAGAGTGAAAATTAAAAAGTGAAAGAAATTAGCATGAAAGATTTACTCAGGAGAGTTCAACTTCTGCAAAGTAATAATTTAGAGTGAGTTGTCAGGGGTGAGTAGAGTGGGGCTGTGCAATAGCACACAGTGAACCACAGTTTGATAGTATGTTTATAGTTTGATACAGTGGCAGAGTTCTGCTCTGGTTAACACAGTGGAGGCTGATGCCATAAACTAAGGAATATCAGTACAGGTTTTGTATAATTACAGTATGCTCTACTGACAGACTGCTGTACATTCTTTAATACAAGTTTAGCACAAATAAACCAAAGGAGATCATAAAATAGTGATAGAATCAATTTATAGCTGCACAAATTTATTTTAAAATGAAAATCACAATGCTAGGAGGTTTAGCTTGTAAGTGCAATATTTAAAATTTATTTGGTAGATGTGAATATGGAAAAAAAGAGTTAAGTGGCCTTTTGGTTGAAGGTGGGGTTTAAGTGTAAAATAGTGAAAATGAAGAAAATGTGTGTTATTGACATAAATAAAATAGAACTGTCTCCAACGAAAAGAAATTAATAGTTAAGAAAAATATTTTAGAAAGCGCTTATTAATTTGGTGTGATGCCTTAAGAGGCCACCTAAAAACAGAGACTAGACAAGAGTAAGGGAATAAAGGTAGGTATTTATTTGAAAGGCCTTCAAAGCTACACTCTGGGGAGCCAGAGGCTACTGCCAAGATGGACCCCAAGATGGACGACAGGTCACGAGTTCTTCACACTTTTATAAGTTTGGTTCATTTGCATATCAGGGTTAATTCTCCATTTAAAGCTTCAGTTAATGATGTAATTTCCCCAAGCTTGCCCCCCCTTTAGAGGCTTTTGGTTTATACTTTTGGGCCTAGGATGGTCTGAGTGTCCTTGGAGAGCAGGCCTAGCACGAGAGAGCAGAAGTTAACAGGCTACAAGAAACTTCAGAGTTACACACTAGGCAGTACAGAATTTGAAAAATATGAAAGTTAAAACCTAAGGCATCAGGTGCAGGGTATAATTTTGCAATGAGAGCACACTGGGTTGCACAGAAGAGTATTTCCTTCCTGCAGCTCTGCTGTAGTGGTTTAAAATCAGCAGGGAATTAAACTCCAAATAAGTCTTACCCCTTCCTCCTGCCCCCTTCCAGTGAGGGAGGGATAAAGGCAGTTTGAATTGGGTTGACACAACAATTTTCTGAAGACTATTGATGGGATAAGGAATGAACAGTAACAGCAACAATATTAATAACTAAAGTATACAAAAGAGGGAGTGATTTACACACAAAAAGGTGCTCAGCACCCCGACGAGTTCCATATGGCTGCCTAGACAAAGACAACATAGTGGACGATTCCACAACCTGACAGTGACGTGCTTTTCCCAAGCCAAAGGCAAGACAGTGGACATTTCTGCAGCTGGTGTTCCCCAAAAGAATGGAAAACAATGATAGGCAAACCACCAAGCTGGATCATCCTGCACTGTGCTGCTCCACCTCTTCCAGCACCACGCCCACCAGCAATGAGGTGGGTGGTACAGAATAGCAAACTAGCCATGCCCACACACCTTTTGGCTCCTTCC
>NW_008237229.1:6609698-6649384 GCF_000691975.1 Corvus brachyrhynchos | reverse complement strand
ACAGCACCTGTGAGAAAAACTAGGATGACTACCCAATTTTTTGTCTGTGAATATTTAAGATAGCAGAAAAGCCTTTTAAAGTTTACAAAGATTTCTCTGCATGCACAGTTAATATGATGTACAAATGAATATCAGGAATACTCTATACAAATATCATGTCTCTGACTGGGGTCAAAAGGACTTCTGCATTCTGTATTATTCACTGTAGGTCAGCCCACTGAAAAGTTCTGCCTATATTTCAGGGAGTTTGGATCAGATCCTAGAGCAAGATAGCAATTTTTTTTAACTTCTGACCTCTTCAGTCTATGTTTTACTCATTAGTCAAACAGATAGATTACCATTATTAATAGTAATAGAAACCTTTCATCAGTATTTTTCATAATAGTCTTTTGTGTGACTTTTTCCTCTTCTAAGAAGGTAAAATACATTTTAAAAACATCAAAGATTCTCTGGGGAATCAGAAATTTGAAATTCTACATAGTGCCTATTTGATGAAAAATGAACAAGACTTTGCTCCTGAACAAGACTGTAAATTGTTAAGGATTACTCCTGGAGGTGTGAGATATCATGCAGTTTTCAAAACAGTGGTTTAGACCACTCATTGCAAGTGTGTATGGATATACAGGAACTATAACTGGCATAAATATAGTCATATGAGAGCCCTGGGAACAGTCTCCCACTTTGTATTACAATAATGTAGCAGCATAGTAGTTTAGTATTTTTCTGTTTCTGTAGTGCAAGTTATGGTGATACTTTAGGGATCACAAAATATGTCAAGGAGATAGGCATACCTAGCAGATCTCATCAGTCTAGTGGTTTTTAAGAGCACTATTCACTGAAATCATTATTCCTATTATGAGTTTAACAAAAAGCTTCTTATTTGAAAATGGCAAGTACAGAGCAGAAGTAAAAAAAAAATTATTGTGCTCTAATGGAGTGGACCCGGTCATCTTGCAACGTCATTTCTCATTCATTTTGAATGGTTATAGTTTTGAAAAACAGGCTCTTGTTCTGTTGCTGTTCTTGTCATTTTCTCCCTTGATCTTATTATGTAATTTAATGGATTCACTTTGGCAATGGTGAGTAAAAAGGCTGTATAAATTCAGGTTATGGGTCCATGTTGCTGCTTGCTCCGAGGTCGCCCTTCACCCTCCCCGAAACTGGTGAAACAAGCCAGGATTTGTCCCTGCCATGTGCTCTGAACTCCTTTGTTCCAAGCGCGGGCAAAACCGAAAGGAACTCAGACGCTTTAGCAGTGTCTGATTGCCCGGTCACCCCGGGTCTGCCCCCAGTCCTCCCCTTTCCTTTCTCCGGAATAAAAGAGGAACCTCAGAGCACGCCTGCCCTCTTTGGCTCTGCACCCCTTCTGTGAGCAAAGTCTGTGTGTGTCTGTCTCTTATTGAAAGCAGGACTATAGCATAAGCCAAGAGCTATATTTCTCCCTCTTTTCTTCTACTGGTGGTATTAGCTTTGCAGCTACCCTTTGTCGTTCTTGCTGAAGTACCAGGTTGCTTGTGCTGTCCCTCTAGACGACTCAGGCTTCCTGAGGCACTGAGACTGAGCGCTAGCCTGTAAAAGGCTGTGAGTATATCCACAGGTGCAGTCACTTAGGAGGCAGGTATTACTCTTGATTACTCCTGATTGGCTCTAAGGGAGTTGGCTAAGTTCTCTTTTACAGGAGCTTAGCAGTGTTAGCATGGGTTACAGGTGTTTGATTTTGTGGATAAAAGAAGAGGCTTTAATAACTTCTTTAAACCCCTCTAATGACAGTTTTGAATGAAGACATGAGCTCCCTGCATTAGTCTTTCTAATGCACAGTGTGAAGCTTCTAGCTGCTCTGCCAGTAGAAAGAATCTTTGTTTAATTATAACTAACTTCACTAGGATGTTATATCCTAGATGCAAGGGCCCTTTTCCACAGTATTGTGCTTCCATCTGGGATGAAAGCAGCTCGTAGCTGCATTACTCCACTGCTCGTCATAGACAAAACACCTGTGCTGCAACGTGTCCTTAAAGGCCAAAGTAAATTAAGGGTGAGTCACCACTGCTGTGAAAGCTGGGATGAGTAAGGTGGGCAGCACCAAGAAGGCTTTCAAGCTAAGGAAAACAAAAGGATGACCTGCAGCAGAGGCAAAGAACAAATTGAAATCTATCTTAATGAGTATTTTGTTCTCTTTAACAAATCACAGCAAAGGAAGGAGCTGCTAGGGCAAAGAGCTAAAAATAGGACATGATTATTTGTCGTGCTTCCACTGTTCTTACACTGATTTCAGTATGACTTTGGTCTCCACACCAGCTCACTTCTGTGAGTAAAGTAAATTAAAAGCAGATTAAAGATGATACTGCATATCTGTGTTGTGAACTTTTCTCAAGTCACTTTAGGTATTGAAATATGTCATAATCTGTAAGTGTCTCTCTAGGGATAGACATATGGCTGAGTTACTCCTGAGCAATATTCTGATATAAACTGGTACAGCTCTAATTAATTCAAACAGAAAGCATGCTCTTATCACTTTTATTTCTTGACTTTGTAATTCACTAACTTGATTGGAGTTATTATGATTTTTATCAATGCTAATGGTTGATTCTTGTTTTGCTAATTATTCAAAATAGCCTGTTCTGATTATTGAGATGTGTTGGGAGGAATACAAATGTTTAAACAAACCTCCAAATTTGGATGTAATTTATCTTTTTGGTCTGGGATGCCTGTTTAACTTATTAAATGTTTTGTACCTTTATGGTTATGTAGTTAGGACTTGAACTATCATCAAAATTTAGGGCTGTGCATTCATGGTTGCTTGTTAAACATTTGACTGCGTTCCAGAATCATTGACTTGCACAGGTTTGGATGAAATTTTCTTCTCTGATTTTGTCAGAAAATTCTACTTCCAGGTCAGGAAGTCCATCTAATATCCAGGGGCTAGGAAATTATCATTATATGTTTGACTTGTTCATATACTTTTCCTTATTATTGTTTTTACATTCCTTCAATATTTTCTGCCTGAGAAAAGAGAAGTCCACAAATGTTCAGGTGTGCATGTGCTGTGTGCATGTGTACATCTAAGGTGTCAATGAGTGTGAAGAAAACAGAGAAATTGAATTTTTTTTTTTTTTAGAAGGATATCTATTGGTCATTATCATTGCATAAAAAATACAAAATCATACCTTGTAAACATGAGGCAAAGAATGAAAACAGAACCTCTTCCCGTATTTTCCCAGTATTTTGAAATTCAAGGTTGCAGAAGTTGATGTAGACAAATTCTGTGACTTGTTTTTTCAGTGTTAGATAAAATAATGAACTGCAATCTAATTTGCATTTATGCAAACTAAGGTAAAAATGCTGTGGTTGAAATTGTGAGGGGAAACAGAAAATATTCTATATTGTGTACAGAAAATATATTCTACTTCAAATTGTGTGCTCCTGTTTCTGTTCCAGTATCTGTCTGAACACTGAGAGGACAGTGGATGGGAGACGGATTCTTAGTTATTGATCTGTGACGAACGCAGAAGATTTGTCTTAAGGTCTGGTATGCTGTGGGAAGTGATGAGTAGTACCAAGGAGGACAGGAAATATAATCCTGGATAGAGTCACAGAGCCTGGAGTTTACAGGTGACGGGTACAGAAAATAATTGTGGGAAGTATCCAAGCCAGGCAGCTACAAGTCTGTCTTACCAAAGGTTTTCAGAGTGGAAGAGTTGCTGGAAAAATTGCAGTCTCTGACTGGAATTTCAATCACATCACAGTAGCTATAAAAGCATTTTCAATAGCTCTCAGGTCTGGGATTTTGGCTTATGTGTGAGATGAACTATAGAAAGGCACCTCTGCTAAGGAGTCATACACAGTTGTTGCCAAACATATAACTTTTAAGACCATCAATTACTTTTAATCGCCATTAATTACTGTCACGTCCTTGGTATGAAGTACAAGTTGCAGCTGACTGTATATGATGTGCTGGCACAAGGACAGTGCCTGGATGTAGGACAGGACTTGAACTGCAGATCCCAGTGGACGCTACAAAAAGATATGTGTACTTTCCTTCAGGAGACCCCTCATACTCCATGTAGGAAAAGATGAAACTGAGTTTTTGTCTTTTTGACAACAAAGCTTGAGAAGGTATGCCTTCATGGAAGCCACAGAAGCGTGTGCAATACAGAATAGTGCTAACAAGATGGTATAAAACTAGCTAGCTTACATCTCATGGCAATGTATTTGTGGAGTCCAAAAAACAGGATCAATTACCTCCGTATAAAATGGAGTCTGATACTGCCATAACTTGCATTTGTCTCTTATACTTTTCCATTTGCTTAAAATTGCATTAATTATTTCTGTATAGATGCATTAGGATAGTAACAACCTATTTTATGACATTAAGATATGTAGTTTCTGCCTATTTCTTTTCTGTCTGAATGTACAGATATATTTTTGATATACAATCAAGAAAACACCCCCTGCATACAAAATTAGTATTTATCTTTTGACTGTAGAGCTATACAGGAAATACTCAGCTAGTTCATCTGAATTGCTTAATTTCTTCATTTATTGGTAGTTTTTTCTTCTGCATCTCAGAATGTGTCTGTTCAGCAGTCATTGGTTAAGAAGATGGAAATGTTTGTTGCTGTGTTTAAAGTAATCTAGATTTGCATTGTCAAAGGTCATTACTGAGGGTTTTGAACATTATGCAGCATTTACATGCCTAAAGACAGTGGGGAAAAAAGTCCTTGTACATACTCAGCTGCGCATGTAGATATCTGGGTATCTTAGAAGATCCAGTCCATGTATTTCACCTACTAAGTATGCTGAGAGAAATTGTAGACCTGGAACAAGAACAGGATTTCAAGCAAGAATTTCCAAATTTCATGTTTTGTACTGTGGGTAAATGAACAGATATGCACTTGTAATATAATTCATATGTTATTTTTCATATTATCATCCCTAAATCTTTAAGATTTTGACACTACTTGGTTCTCAAACTGTTATCACAAAGTACTGTGACTATTAAGGGGAAGAGAAGTGGAACTAGCCTTAAATTTTAGGGCTCTATGAAGTCTCCACACTGCATTTCTTAGTACAACTAGGACATAACAGAAAAAGTACGTCTGTGGAAGAATATGGGAATACCCTGAGAGCACTTTAAAAACCCTATAAATTTATCTCCCATCCCTTTTGCAAACCATCAAAGCAACTGCAATTCCCTCTTCAGATATTTCTACAGTCTGTCTGATTGGTTTCACTGAAAAAAAATTCACATTTATTTGCTCATTTCTTGGAGTTTTAGGGCTGCAAATCATACCCTGGCATCTTTTTCAGGCATGTAGAAACCCCTGTTCATTAACTTACCAGATCAAGGCTCATCCTCACATGATGTAGAAGTTTAATATTTAGAAGTTTAATAATTGTTTTCTGTAAATAAGACTCATAAGCTCTCCTACCCCTAGAATGTTTATATTCTCAACTTCGGTGTTGCCCAGATAGAGAGAAGGAGTCTGCATTTTAATTCTGATGCTGAATATTCAACCTTTTTTGAGTACTTGTTACTGAATCCATCCAACATTTCTGCCTTTTATATTAGGATAAAGAGGGAGGCTCAACGAGATTTTTTTGAGTCATGAAGCAAGACTATTGTAGAAAAGAAAGAGAAAGCCATAATTGTTGTAGGCAAGTACGATTCCATTAAAAGCCATGAATCTGAGGCTGATAACAATAAGTGAAAAACCCCCTCATAATTTGTGTTGAAGGATTGTTATATAAGGCAGAAAAAAGATGGGGAATCATTCATAATGGAAAAGCCCTCTCAGAATTTCTCAAAAATCTACTGCGGGTTTGTTTTGCTCTTAATAACTTCTTTCTCTGATTGCTTTGAAAATGTAGGAAAACACTTAAACTAAAAGTATTGGTTTATAATATAGAGCTGTACATTGATTGCACATCCTCACTTTTCTATTCATGGCTATTATTGTGGATGTTTTGGTGGATATTACAAAGCACGTGAAGAGCAGCTTGTGCCTTGCTAAGCAGCCCTTACGGGCACTGCGGGTGTTGGGGGTCAAAAGCCACCTACCAAAACTGAGCAACTACTAAGAGCTGAGCCTGATCTGTGACAGGCAAGAGTAATTTGATGCCTTCAATTTACCCTGGATATCCTGAAAATAGATTTGGCTCTTTTAGAGCAGATGAGCTGTAGAGAACATCAGTGGAAATGGAAACCAGCATGAGGCAGGCTTGCATTAAATAGCTTTATAGGAGGCAGACTTGTATTAAATAGATTTATAGAAGAATGCACTACATGCTACTGAAATCAACTAGTGCTGTCATTCTTTATATCTGCTTCAAAATTATCAGTATCAGGATGGGGTTTTTTTGTAGATTGTAAAGAATGAGGATGTACCATATCTTTTATAGCTCAAAGATACATATTTTTAGGTGTAAGAATTAATGATTCACATAAAATGTTTTTACCAAAAAGTGCGCTTCAGAATAAGGCAGCATTATAATAAAAACTCTGCAATTGACACTGAATTATTATTGTATTTTGTCTAGCAGTGTACATGTTGCAATTTCTGTAGAATGAGTACTAAATCCATAGAGTGCTTAGTTTACTGTTTGCCCACTGCCTACAGAATATTGATTTTGTTTTTTTTTTTTTAAGTATTGATACTAGATTAGAAAACCCTAAGAGCAGTCTTCCAGTACTTGAAGCTTCAAATTTTAAAGTGTTCTTTGTCTTGATGGACTCAATTTCAAACCGCGTTTCATTTTCAGTGTAATTTAATTGCTAGGTATTAGACACTGTATCTGTCTGATCATGTGTCAGCAGCAGCAAATTAGCCACTTAGACATCTAACTACGAATATTTTCCCCTGCAGTTCACTGCATGCACTAGGAGCACATTTTCTTTTGTCAGAAGAGTATTAATTCTAGAGGCCTGACTGAGATCCAGCTAAAAGTTTTTTCTTTTAAGTGCTAGCTTTTAAAGACAGCAGTAGGCAATTTCACTGAAATCTACAGGAAAAAAACCAACAAAAATTGGGACATGGAGACTGTATTTACAACAAGCTTTATTTATTTTCCCTGTTACCTAGAAGTGAATGTGGAATTCTATTTTTAATATTAATTTCCCAGAACAGTTTTGAAGATGAAACATTTTTCACTGGCACTGTTTCACTGATAGATCTGGATACAGGGCTCAGCTCCAGATTTCTGTCCACTCACCCGGAGGAGCTTGGAGATATCTCTGATGTTGTGGTTCCAGCTCCTGGGCAAAGCAATCGTGGACTCAGTGACCCCAGACCTCCCTTGCCCTTCACCTCCTGTTTGTCTCCTCACAGAATGTACTTCCCAAACGTGGTGCAATGTCTTGGCCCTCAGCATTATTGTAGCTCTGCCAGTGATCCCTGCATAGGGCTGGCATGCAGATGGATGTCTATGCTTCCAGTGTGGTGCAGCAAGGTATAACTTTGGTGGCTCTTTGTCTGTATGAGTGAAGATTTTCACTATTCATTTTTTTGTTGGAAGCACCATTTGCAGGAGAATGCATTTGGCACAGCAGAGCTGATGAAGCTTTTGCTTTCCCTGCAGGAAAGAAAGGGATTTTGAAGAGATCACATACTGTTCAAGCAGGATGTGCTGGTCCACACCTCACTAAACGACCTCTCTTGTTAGGTGTATCAGCCACAATGTGATTTACTAATTTAACAAGCCTGAGAGAGCAAGAAGAGTGAGGTGGAAAAAATACAGAGCAGAGATTACTACATGTAAATCATTGCTGCTTCTCTAAAAGGTCAGTCAGTCTGTACTTAACTTTAATCAGTATATCCTGTTTGCCACACCTATCACTGCCCTATTGGATATTTTTAGTGAAAGAAAAGTCCAAAATTCATGCAGTTTCAAATGAATAACTCTTAGATATATATAAAATAAAGCTTTTGTGCATATATAAAAGTACATATATGTTTGTGTATATATATGTATATGAATATATAAAAATCTCCTACAAAGGGAGATTAATTACATATATATAGCACATAAAAGTGACTATATAGATTTGCAAGTACATACAGAGCTATTAGCATATGAAATATTTATATTATTATTACTATTATTGTTATTCTAGACATGTAATTTTCAAAATGCCTCCCTGAGTTTTCACACTGCTTTCATCTTATTACCTTTTGAGCTACTGCTTTTGATGTCGGCACACTTCCTATGTTTCAGTTTGGTGTTTGGATTTAAAGGTAAGGTTGTTGCACATGCTGAAACCATTTGCATTGCCCTTTCAACAATAATATAATTTCTAAAATCATTTTTCACTGACCATGTTTTTTGCCAGTAGAGGAAAATCTTTGCTGACCTTACAATGAGAAAGGCCAGGGTTATCTCTTGTTAAGCCATGAACTCTTAATTTGAATTTGTAATGTTTTACACAGAGACACTTTAAAAGAGAAATGATCTTTTTCTGCATGCTGCACAGTAACTCTAATGAAGCTAAATTGCACAGGGAAACATACTGGGCTGTAGGAAATCAGCAATGGTATTGGGGTTTGCATAACTGAAGCAGAACGTACCCCTGGAGAGGTGCAGGCTGTACTGGCAGCATGCTAAACACGGTGCAGTGATGGATGATGGATGACTGCCCATGGGAGAAAGCAAAGAATAAAAGATCTACATACACCAGCACAAAGCTGTACCATATGGCAGCACGTGTGAAGGGAGAATAGAGAATGTCTCTTATCCTGCTTCCTCTTCGCACTCCCACTCCAAAATACTTTGCTAGTGTGAGAAACCTAAACCGCAGTGCCATGAAATGCCCTCTGAAGGTTCTGGCTGTCTCTGGAAAAAGAGGGAATAACTTAGACAGGATTTGGTTTTATTTCTTAGAACTCACAATTTGATTTAGATTATTAACTTAAGGTTTAGGTTCTGGATGCAAGCTCAAAACCTAAGTTTTTGGAGATCAAATAATTGCATGATAGGAAAAAACAAAAGAAAAGCATATTAGATATCTGTGCACTTGCATGAGGAATTAAACCCTGGATGGTTAATTTCTTATTTAAGCTTACTGTTTCTACATTTGTCATGAAATTAAATACTGGGAACAAGCAGAAGAAAGGGGAAAAATTTGACAGGTTGATTCCCTTGTCATTTTGGTTGAATGAGGATGACTAGACAAATTAGGGATTTTTAGTAATTTTAATGGAAGTTCTTTACATATATAGAAAAATGCATAAATCCTTCCACAGCACAGACATGGGAACCAAAAGGTAAATTTCTTTGCTGTCTTCATTATTCATCCTAGGTTTTCAAGAAATCCACTTTGGACGTGTCAGGCTAATTACTTCTGTACATTCTAAAATTGAAGGCATAGATCCCCTTTGTAGATTTATGATGGTTAAATGTCTCAATATAATATCTTTTATTAAAAAAAGATGAATAAGGACTTTTTATTTTGAATTATGTTATTGCATTGGATGATACAGAATAAAATTTTACCATTTATTTTAAAGGACTGCCAAATATTGTTTGCTAGATATTTTTATTCCACTCCATTAAAAGAAGTT
Organism: Corvus brachyrhynchos; assembly: GCF_000691975.1. Taxonomy (NCBI): domain Eukaryota; kingdom Metazoa; phylum Chordata; class Aves; order Passeriformes; family Corvidae; genus Corvus; species Corvus brachyrhynchos. The sequence goes on along the minus strand of NW_008237229.1, from coordinate 6,639,830 downwards.
TTTTAGAGTAAAGTGAAGGGCTGTGATTGATCAAGTACTAATTTACCTATTCATTATGTACATGAGGGCCAGATTAAACTGCAGTCCTGGCAACTGGAAAAGCTCCCTTAATAATTTTCTTGGAATGGGCTAAGCTGGAGAATCGTACCTCAAATGCTGATACAGCGTCACATCACAGGGCTTCATGTGCTTGTCTGTGGAGCTGTCTAGGTGAACCAAGAAAGAAGCATAATGATTTATGCACTCTCTTATTCACAATTCAGCACTGACAGGAAAAATTCTCGCCTAAGTCATTCCTAACTGCATAAGTCACAGCCTATCCCCAAGAATACGTGCAAAATTTTGTAACTCTTTAAAAAATCTGAGCCCAGTGAGGTTCCTTCTATTTTTTAATTGAGAAATGATGATAAAATCTGTGGTATTCCATGGACTGCAGATTTTAAAAATTACTTGCTTGCATGTGAAGACCTTGACTGCCACCTCCAGCAGACACGTCTCCTAATCACCAAGCCACATTAAAGAGAGAAATTAGCCTAAGGTATTTTTTTTGGATAATGAAATGTTGTGATTAAATTGATTAATAAGTCAGGAAAAAAGCTAACAGTTGGTATTTTCCTTCCAAGGATGACTTTAAAATTCTCCTTGCATAAGCATGGGGTCCTATGTGTCTAAAAAGGTGATATGTAATTTGTTGTGGTAGATTTGCAGAATTTTATGTACACTTATTTTCCTCAAGAATACAATTCTTCCTCTTTCTCTCCCTCAAATATATATTAAAAAAATACTTAGGAAAAGTATTGAAGCCAGGAGAAGGGAGTTGTCTTTCATAGATCCTGAGCCTTTTTGGAATATGAATCAACTAAAAATTAGTATTATGGATACTCGGCACTAGAAGTTTCCATCAGTATTCTAAAGGATATTTCTATACACTGAAATGTGTTCTTTTGTTTCTGAAAGAATGTTTGCATGAGAAAGTCATAGAATCACCAAGGTTGGGAGAGGTCTTCAAGATCATCCAGTCCAACAATCCACTCAGCACTACCACCGAAACACTAAATCATTAAATCATCATCCAGCACCGGATCCAGATGCCTCTTGAACACCTCCAGGGATGGTGACTCCACCACCTCTCTGGGCAACCTCTTCCAATGTCTGAGCACCCTACCAGTAATTTTTTTTTTTGTAATATCTAATCTGAATATCCCATCTCAACTAAGGCTATTTCCTTTGGTCCTCTCAGTGCAAGAACAGTAGAAGACATGGCCCCCACCCATTACAACCTCCTTTCTCTCAGGTGGTTGTAGAGAGCGATGAGGTTCCCCCTGAGCTTCCTGTTCTCTAGACTAAAAAACACAGCTCCTGTGAGAGACTGGACTATGAATGATTACTCAAAACATTTGCCCATTTGAGGAGGCTTTGCTGAGACTTGACTTGCATCCCTTGTGGGAGGAGGTGAGTTTTGGGGTGTGTAATGGCTAGTCTGCATAAGAGAGTCTCTCATAAGAGAGAGGGGGGGACCTATCACCACCTGGAGGCTAAAAACTGAACTTTGGTGTCAGTAAAGAGGCAAATCCTGCAAGGTGGGGTTTTAGGAGGGCTAATTGCCCTCCCTTATACAACTCTCTCAGTTGTAAAACTGCCCCACGCTCCGTTCCCCAGGGAAGGTCTGATGCGGCATAACTGGCTCAACTGCACTCATGTAAGAGGCAGCCAAGGAGGTGTCATAAACCATCAGAGATGCCCAGACGCATTCCTGAAGCTTTCCACCAGAAGACTGCATGTGGTCCAAAAGTCTGTGTTGCAAGAGACCGTGTGAAACTTGTCCCCACACAGGGAAGTCACCAGGGTGTTCTCATCTAGCCTGAGTGTATTTTAACCCATCAGACTTTGTGTTTTGGGGGTTCTTTTCCCCACTCCTGACAGATCAAGACCATCACTTTAACCAATGGACAATTAACTTGCAACAATCAAGTCTTGTTGTGAGATCTCTGGCTGGTGATTTATGTATCTTTCTACTCTTTTCTTTCTCTTTCTATCTTTTCCTTATACATTTTCTCAAGTAATATTTTTGCGCTTTCATATTGGTATATTGCCATAGATAATAACTAAAATGGATATGTATCTGCCCTCCATTGCAACTAAATTGTTCTAAAATAAAACCTGCCTATATCTATATTTACAAACACTGATCATTCATTGTTGTTTCACTCTAATTTGCACTGTGGGATCTATTAACAAGAACCTGGGTTACCCTCACCTTTTCAGGGGCAGGTCATAACAGTTCCCTCATGGTTCCTCATAAGATGTGAACCCTTCTCAAGCCTTGTTGCCCTTCTCTGGACCCACTCCCGAACATCAGTGTCCTTTGTATATTGAGGGGCCCAAAACTGAATGCAGCACTCAAGGCATAACCTCACCATTGTCGAGTGCAGGAGGACGATCCCTTTCCCAGTCCTTCTGGCCACACTATTCTTGATACAGATATTAATTTTTTGATTCAAAAAGATGGTGGAAATATTTAAAGAAATTACTCTTGATTTCCTAGTTATTTTTTCCCCCTATTCTAAATGTATAATGTACACTTTCAAGAGTCTGTGAAATTTCTAAATAGAAGAAATCTTTCTGAATTTTTGAAGGATAAGACTTTAACATTCCTTGTAGTGTCTCCTTTTAAGCTTCCCTGACAGTTTCAGTGAACTGTGGACATTTTTCTAGCTTATCAGAAGTATCACAATTTTAGGCTATTGCCCTTACCCACCTTTCCACTGAGTTCATGCCTCTGTGTAAGAGAAGAATGCTACAAATTCTTTTCCATCAAACCCTACCTCTTAACACTTATGTTTTGGCAACATCTGACTTGCCTGCTTTTTCCTACAGTGATGCAGAGAAATGAGAATGGTGCAGCAGTGCACATTCTGCAGGTTAATGTTGGGTCAGGCTTCAAGGACTTGTGAATATTTTTTTGGGGCGACTCCAGGGAAAATGATTTATGAAAGATCAGCTATTTCCCACCAACTGTAATACTCCATGGACACCTATACCTTGACAAAACCCAAATATGTGTGTCTGGGTAGACAGGAAGAAAATGCTGCATGGTACAGAGAGCTGACGGCAGCTTCGTGGCATGTGTCCAGGTAATCACATTAGATGTGTTTCTAAAGTGTTATTATAGCACACCAAAATGTTGTCTGAATTTTAAACATATATGAAAACACAGACTCAGTTGCCACCATACACAGATAGACCTGTCCTTCCAAAGCCAGCTCCAACAATGCAAATTATAGCTCAACAGTTCAATCAACACAGTAGTAGGCAAATGTTGGTGTGAAATATACTCAAAGTAATTTCAATTAACAATAATTAAATTGTGCTTGGTTTCAAAGTAGGATGCCAGGAGTGAGGAATAAGATGCACAGCAGCTCTACAGGTGATAAATGCATATCTGGCCTGCTGCTCGCCTGGGTTTTCCAAATTTCTTCTAGGCAATGACAGCATCAGTGGAAACACAGAAGCAAGCAGAACAGTATTTAGTGGAAAAATATAATATGTAGAGGGAAGGAAGAAGTAACAAACACGTTCAGCCTGATGGAAACAGAATTAATCCAACCTTTTCTCAGCATCTATTTTCCTCCTAGCCTAGGAGGAGGAAAAGAGAAACAGTTGTCAGGCAGGATGAAGATATCACAGAAGAGAATAGCACTACTGCTATTCTCAATTTTTGACAGAGAGTATATTCATCAGCACAGAGATCAGAGCTTCAAATATAATTCAGACAGCTGAATGTTGCTGCAATGCACATCTTGACAGAGGCCGTGTAATACCAGATTTTTTCAGCAAGAAAAAAATTGTTTTTAACCTGAAGAATTAGTTGAGCAAATACAGAAGCACCTAAGTTTCAGTGATATTCTCAGTAGCAACCCTCTGTATGCTTGCAGACCTAGAGTCCTTACAGATAGCTAGGCAATTTCTGTCCTACCAAAAGAAAAAAACCAAACAAACACCACTGCACTTTGCTTTCAGTAGGCTCTCTTAAATGCATAGAAGTATGGGAGGATTTTTTAAACAATAGAACAGAAATAATATTAATAAAAATACAATGTTCATGCCTAGTAATGCCAGATATTTCTTACTGTTAAATTACTGTAATATTACAGGGTATGATCAGCATACTGTTAAGATTCCTGTTTTATCATCATAATTTTATTTCAGATTAGTTAATTTTACTTACCTGCTTTATTATAAGGTAGAATCAAACTTGTTTAGCACTTGGGATTGTTGTTCTCAACCTGATTTCTGCCAAGCAGGGGCAAATAATAAGACCAGAGCTTTACTTATTAGGAGGACATCCACTCATTAGCTATACTCCTGATTACCTCATTACCATTAAATCACATAAAATTGATTTAACCAGATGAGTCAGGAGGGAGGTGAGTCAATAGAAACTCTTGACAAACTTGTCTGATTGCATACTGTTCTTTGCTCAGATAGCTGCAGAGAATGGCTTTTTTTAGGAAATATGGTCTGCTCATAAGTCTGAAACAATGTACATAGAAATAAAAAAATATGGATAATTCTGAATCAAAATTTTGCTGATAATAGATGGTGGATGGTAAAACATGCCATGCTTCTGTAATGGATGCATTAATTTAGGTTGCTCATCTCGTGATAGTTTTGTTCCTCCAAAAGTTGTAGCAAATGTTAAACCTAAACCCGAACTTAAAATTTGTTTATATGAGAAGAGGAAACTGTGAAGTGCGCAAAGTCTTTATACTTCATGTTTGGTGATATTTTTTATGAAGTTTCAAATACGAGATTGACAAACTTGTTCTTGGAAGAGTGGAGATATCAACAATTCATAGCATAAACTGTGGTGAAAGAACCCATATGGTTTTTCAAGGCTATTGTTAATCAGGTTTTTCAGTAAGTATGAAAATGAATATGATCAGAATCATGTGTTGAGTTTTTTCCAGACCAAATATATTTGTTAGACTTTTTGTAGGCAGATTCTTTTTTCTGTGTCATTTGGGGCAGCTTGCTCAAGTCATGCTGCACAGTGCTTTGATCTTTATTTTAGACATTCCCAAAGAATGATTTTCAAGAATTTTTGCAATTGACCATTGTGAACAAAGAGCTTGCAAAAAAAAATGGCATAGTAAGAATATAAAGCCAATTTTTGAAGGGGGCTGTCATTGTCCAATTGTTGACACTGATTTGCAGATAGGGAACGATGAAAGACTATTCTGAAAATCTGGCTACAATATCAGTCTGAAACCAAGTGAAGCTGCACTAATGAAATTCAACTCTTCTTTATTATTTAAATAATAATTCAACTATTCTCTATTTTTAAAGAAAAATTATCACAAATATCTTCATAATCTCACTTTTGCCTGGAACAGTATTTTCTTGCTGATCCTCACAAAAACCTTTTTATTTTTTTTCCTATGGAGTGCATAGATCAACCTGAATATTAGATAGATAAATAATAAAGCAGTTACTTGAGGTTGTATGTGTTGTTTACCCAATTGACCAAATTGTTCCTGTGACACTGTCTTTCTCCATTTCAACTGCTATTAATACCCACAGCATGACTTGAGAATTAATTGTCTATTTAGTGCTGTTGTTCTGAGGAACAGTTGAAAACTTATGCTAATAAATTACTTGATTAGTGTCATTTGACACAATGTGAATAATTTGTCAGTGGCAAGTGTTATTCCTCTTGGGAGAGTGAAGGTTAGAGACAAAATAGGAAAGCAAATATGTGAACAGCAGCGTCATTGAACATCTTTCTCTCCTTCCTCTGTTATGGAGATTCTTGTTTACTTTTTGATAACCTTTCCTGATGACAAAACTTTTTTTATTGTTTTGCCCTCTAAAGGAGAGAAAATGCTACTAAGGGTCTGAGAAAATAAATGTAAAAATATTTCCATACTTTGGATTATGGTAATTGTTGTCCTTAAAAATATATATATACACTATGGTACAAATATTTAAAAGGAAAATGTGGATTGTTGAAAAAATAAAGTTTCACAGTAAAATCTTTTTTACAACACTTTTGCCTTCTTTTTTTTTTTCCTTTATTCTATATGGAACCTTGTTACTTCCAACAGTTGGCCTAATATAATCAGTAGGACATGAATTTTTCCATCTTGATAGAATCCTTTTGAACAGTAGATTTTACAGAATGTCTGTCCTTTTTTAAGCAGTGGGACATACCAGAAAGTGGTTTCATGATTTAAGGATGAATATGTAACACAATAGTGTTTGCGTTCTGTAACTCTGCCAGATCACAATAACAATTCTGTTTTCATTTGTTCCAACAAGATGCTTTTGTGTAGTTACTGTTGTAGCTATTATACAAATGCAGGACAAAAAAGTGCCCAATAGTCTGTACTTGAAGTTTATCACTGAGATAGGCACGGAAGGGATGATTTGTGGTCGTAAATAAAAAGCAAAGTAAATTACAGGGTAGTGGACATGACAGGTAGTCATTGCTGCACATTTTCAGCCTTATTACTGTTCCTCAAGAAGGTTTCATGGATTCTGAGGTTTGCAGAAAGATACTGTGGTGCTGATTTTCCAAATGCTGAGTGTCAGCATAAGGGAGAGAAGAGTGACCAAAACCAAACACACACACAAAAAAAGGGCAGTGGCAGCTGTCACCATGAAGCAGTCAGAAGTGAAACTGATCTTTATTTACTGTAGGAAGAGTTTAAAAGGGAAGTGGAATTGAAGACCAGTTGTAGAAGTTTGCTATTACTGCAAAAGCAAAAAGTGATAAAAGCATTCAGAGATATGAATCATGTGGTTAAAAAGACAAATCTGTTTGATCTGTCAGACAAAATTCAGAATGGTTAGCAACAGAACCCCAATCTTGTTCAGAGGAAAGCTCTTTGCATTAAATGGAATGTAAAATGAGTGAGAATTTTAGTTGAATGAAAATATGTCTTAGACATCTTTTGCTGACTGATTCTGAAAATATAACCTGCAGTGTTGCTAAGTTTCTTGACCCTTTTGCAGGTGTTTTACATAGTTTTACACATAGCTCCATTTGAGAATAAACAGTTGTCATAAATCATTGCATTCTCAAACCTCTGCTTTACATAGAAAGCAAAATATAATTAAACAGAAGTTTCACCTTGGATTCAAGCTTAAAAAAGCCACATGTTGCTTTATTAACCGAAGTTATTTTACAAAATAAGTTTCTACTTTTTTTAACACTGCTGCTCAAAGCTGTTTTCACCAACAGACTGGACAGTAATTAGGAATGATCTTGTATGACACTGTCTTTCTTTTGGAATAAAAAGGAACTCTTCAGTTTTATTGCATGCATGGTTCTTTATGTGTTGTAGACTTTCATATGCCTTAGGGAGATGGTGTCTTTTAAATGAAATAATAAACAAGAAAATATAATACAACTTACTAGACAATTCTGGAATCAGGAGAAGACCTGGCATCAGTCTTTACACCAACAGTTTGTTAAAAGGAATCTCATAGAAATTAGGGAAGAAAGTTACTTAAGAGACCATCAGTCTGGGGTTTCATGGGGCAGGAAACATTTGAACTTAGAGCAGAAAACAAGCAGAGTTGTGGACCATATTAGAAGGGAATTAGATGAAGATATAACGAGTAGATATATGCAGTGCAAATAGAAATAGGAAAATGATTTATTAGCCTGACAAGAAATATCCAGTCATCTTAAAGCTGGAAGTCTGCATATTTTTTATGTTGTATTATAGTTCCAGGGAGAGTAAGGATGTGCGTACTAGGAAGAAGATCAGAGATGATAAAGGTTACATTTTCTTTCACTTAGACTTCTTTGTTCCAGACAAGTGAATTCTTGACATATTTGGTGGACCAAAACAGCTAGCAACGCAAACATTAAGAAACCTGGAGGTGTCCAGATGAAATAATATATTCTGTACACATTCACTGACAACCTGCCTGTATCACAAAGAACAGAAAAGTTTAAATCATAGATTGCTTAAGGAGAAGGAATGACTAAGATGGTGAGGTCTGCCTCCAGTAGAAAGATATTTGCTTTGCAAATGTCCTTAGACAACAAGAGCATTGGCAAGAACTATATAAGAATAAGACATTTAGAAAAAGGTGAAGTGGAGCTACCCCTAATATTTAGTTCCAAAAATCAGAGAAATCTGGATGCGGATTTTTTTTTTCCCAGACTTATCATTCTAGTCATCCACTCTTGTCAGCTGGTGAAACATCACGCAGTAAGCAATATCATTTCACATTATTCTAACATCAGTTTGGTGGTCGTTTGCACCATCTGTCTCACAAATATTGGACAGAGAAAGCATTTCCTGAGAGCAATGTTGAAATGGCACTAAGAACCAGATGAACAGTTCCTGTGGCAAAAATCAAGGAAATCTAAGAATGCTACAGACAAAACAGAGGAAGGAAACAGAAGAATTGAACAAAATATTTCTGCTGAGTCCTGAAAGATCCTCTGCTTCAGCCCTATTTCTGCCATTCCTATTGAGTCAAAAAAAATGAAATCCACACTAAGGCTATACAGACTGGTGTATTTTTAAGACAAAAATAATGCAGAAAACATGCATTCTTACATGATATCACGATGCAGAGGAAGAGTATGCACTGCATGTTGTTATGTGCTTTATACACCACCACATTGTTGGATACCTGTAACTGCTGGTAAACCTGACACCACTCACCATATTCATACCTTTCAAGCCTTGGTGATTTCCCTGCCTTTCAAGCAGGTGTATTTCCCTGCGCTGTGAAGTTACTCAACATAACTTAAAAAAAGCAGGTAGGCTAACCATGCTAATGCAGACCTCAGCAGGACAGAATTATCAGGCCTTCTCAGCAAAGATAAATTAGTGCAGCTGCAAGATCTCTGTGCAGCTGCTGTTTGGCTGCTCCTGGTACCTGAATTATGTCATTTAAACTGTCTAAGTTATCAGGATGCTACAGTGCCATCTGAAGTATGGATATAGCTTACCTCTAGAGCAATAAGAATGTCTTAAATTCAGTGCAATAACCATGAAATCTCTGAAGCTCTCCGACTGGAATAATTGTTCTGCCTTAAAAATTTCTTTAATTTCAAACCCATAGCAAGGCAGTGTTCAGTAAAATCAACATTAGCAGATAGTTCCCCAAAGCCACTGCTTTATTTAAAAGGCAGAATAAAAAGTAGTTGTCTGTGTTATCACCACATATTAAGTATTTGTGTCTCTGATTAAGTGGCAACCAATGTAAAAGAAGTTGTTTCTAGAGGTTTTTCCCCCTGCTGTTCTATCTTATTCTAATTAAACCTGTTTGATTTTTAGATTTGGGAGATTATCTCTGGTATTAGGCCCCTACTTGGAAGGGTTTGCAAATCAAGAGACTAAAAGCTTTTTAATGTTTTGGTTTTGTAAGTGGTATGTTAACTCCCATATTCCAGTGTAGATATTGTTACTTAAATCCCATAAACACTTCTACTGAAACCAAATATTTTCTATATGGCCTAAATGGCTTTCTTTTTAGACAACAAAAAATCAGATGGAGTTAGAGCAAGATATTTTTCCTGTACAGGTTAGACTGTTCTTGCAAAACAAAGAAACTCCAAAGAAATAAACATTGCGAAATGTCATCACATGTTACTGTCACATGGAATTCAATTTTAGAAGACTGCTTATTTGCCAGTGTAATTAGATTGCATTTCCTACAGTAGAAAGATGCTTAGCCTTAAGGAGCTAGGGATGCAATTTCTCTGAATGACTGCCTTATGGTTAGAAATTGCCTCAGGAGAAAAAGCAACAACTGTATTTTAGTGCTCAGTGGTGCAAGTAGAATATAGATATCCATCCCATGACTATTTAATTGACTTTTTGGAGAAAGCTTGTACTTGATCTATTACGACCAATATAAGTATTTTGTCAATATGAAAGTTGGCAGATAGATATGGATTACATTATCAACATTAGTGAAGATAGTGTTTATTAATAACTTCCAGCTAATATAATTTTATATGAGTTTACAACCACTTTATTTTGTGTGCAATTAGTAAGCAAGCATGTGCTTCTGAGTGTGAGAATGTGCTTGTATGCATTATTTAAATTTTCCCAGTGATTACACTGGTGTATTCTACAAAGAATACACAATGAGCAAACCATCCAGCCTAAAATGTCTGACTGGTTAAAATTATGTACAACAGAAGGGGCCCTGAATTTTTCATAAAAGACTTTTAATTTTGAGAAGTGTCATTCCTGGTGGCACAAAATATTCCAGGACATCTTGGAATATATCAATACTCAAATAATTTGAATACTCAGTATTAACAACTATTTGGATCAGTTAGTATAAAAGGATTCACTACTATATTCAGAGTAGCCTAATTTCTACCAAAAAAAAAGAAGTATTAGTGAGTGTAAACACCTTTGCTGAGAGCACAATGATTTTGCTGGATAGATTTGTCTGTGGAATTCCTTGAGGTTTAGACTTAGGGGCCGTCTCTTTCTACTAATGACACTGGTGCAAATAGCAGGATCACGCTAATGAAACGCAGATGACGCAAAGTTGAGAGACAGAATCAGCACAGAAGAGGATTGGAATATTTTACAAGGAGATGAGGGCAGAGAGCTGCGAGCAGAAGGCGGATGGCAGAGCTGCGGGTCCACTAGGACAGCCCTCATGACTATGAAAAGCATTTAAGCCCTATGAAGAAAAAGAGACAAACATCCTTCTAAAGGAATGGGGGAACAAAAGCCACGCAAAAAAACCCCACCATTTGTCAGCTTTTAAGGGGAGTTGGCTCACTTTATGAAAACAACTGTCTAATATTGATGCTTATGATGGCAGGACACCATTCCTCTGTTCCCATGTTTAGTGAGCCTTTCTTTCGATAACAAAGCTAGAAGTTGCACACAGACAAGAACAAATATGAAAAAATGTTGCACTAAAACTACTAAAAACTGCACTTAAAAAATGTCATGACATAACTGTAAGTCTAAGATCTGGTCAGGTTTTGGTCTCTGAAGATGTTTTTAATTTCTAATTCAATTCCACTGTTATACCAATACCAATATTTGGAACAAAAATGCAAATGCATAATACCCTGTGGAAAAGGTTTAGAGTGGGGAAAATTACTCCTTTATCAACTCATCACAGTACTGCTTGGGCATGAATTAAGTTTCTTCAAGAAATCAATAAAATCCAATATTCTTGTGGTTCTGAGACACATACTACAATAGGAAATGCTTTTCCTTAGGTGGAGGTTATGATTCAAAGCTGGTTCAGAGACATCTATTTTGAGGTTGGAAGAGAGGAGAAACATGTTTTAACATGCCTGGATTTAAGCTGATGGTAAAAACCACAAAAATGGTAGAATTAAGAAAATATTGTCTTTTAAATGAAGCAATAACTGAAGTTTTAAATTAAACCATTACCATAAAAAATACTCTCCCCACAAAACTCAAAAAAATCTGAGCTTTGTGGATAGCTCTTTGTGTCCTATTCAAGGTAAAAGTTGTGAATGCTGCTTCCGTTCTTGAAATACCTGCTTCACTTCTCTCCTGTGATTTGTCTGTCACTTGGCATGAGTCATGAATATTTTTCACGACCTCTGCATTTCTAATCAATGAGCAATGAGTGGATAAAGAATAAAGAGTCAGCAAATAACAGAGGATCTTACAAGTGACAGTTTGAGAAACCCAAGGAAATTCCAGTAAATTGCAGTAACATTATTTATTATTATTATTATTATTTCTTGCACATCCTTTTCTGTATTCATTTCCTCAGTTATACCTCCAATAAAATATTTAAAGCATAACACTGAAATACAGATAAGTGTCTTTGAAATTCTTTTTTAAAGTTAAACAGTTATGAGCTAGATTCCAAAAATTTGAGAACTTCTCAAAAATTAATTTGAAAATTGAAAACCAAGTAAATATGTCTTAACATGAAAGAAGCTGTCCTGTATTCTTTGAAAGTGAGATAATAAATAAACAATTTACAGTAAGCACTAGACACTGCTGTGAGAAAAGTGAGCATTACTCTAATTTACAACTTTGCTAAGATGTTTTTGTTCCTAAATATTTTTATTATTTTACATGACTTGGTAAAATAGATTATTTCAATTTTAAGTTGGTTTAAGTTCAAAATGTCCCTTATTGGTAGCTGAAACCTGAAAGTTTAAGTTTATAGGCAACCATGAAACCACCATTACTTTAGGTGCAGATGATATTGTATATACTGAGTACTTTGCATCTTTGGAGGTCTATGTTTCAAATATTTCAAAAGTGATTTAGCTGAAGTGATATTTCAGATATGGATCTGAATGTAACATTTTCAAAACTCATTCCAAAGCAGTTCAATATGTTGTTTCATGATAGCAAGTAAAACTTTATTTTTAACAGTTTGTTAATGTACTATAATTACAGTAACCATATTTATCACTTGCACAGATACCTCCAAAACATATGTGCATAGGTACACAAAATAACTGGTCTCACTTTCTTTTTTAAACATTTGTTCCCTATCTATGGGATTTTATATTGCTATCCAGTACTGCTTTGATCTTTAAAAAATGTTTCAAAGCATTATAAATTTTAATGACATTGTTTTCTAAAGACTGAATTGACTATTGTCAAAAAAAAAGGTGAATTTATTTATTTTAACCATGCAATATGCACATTTCTTAGCCTAATGAGATACATTTCCTTAATATACTAACACTGACAATAGTGAGAGAACCTTAAATAAACAAAGTGCCTGACCAGAATGAAGGGCCCTGCTCACTTACATAGATATCTTAAAAATTATATATCCACTCAGTGCCAAGAGATTAAGATAATTGCTTCAAACAATGTGAGCTTTTATAAAAGGCTTTTCTTCCCACTGTGACATGAAGCTTTGAAGAGGGTTTCCACAGAGATATGAAGCTTTTTCTTATGAAAGGAGTTGCTCAGACTTCAAACATTTTTCATATTAATGGAAAGAAAAGTAATCACACAAATGATAAACTTGCTCCAAAGGCAAAATTCAAGACTGGAATATGTACATCAGACAAAAATCAGGAGAAACAAAATGTTCACCTCATCAGACAACATAAATATCTCTATTTTGATTCTATCTTCAGTAGAAATACATCTGTTAGCAGACCTTACTGTAGACTTTACAGTATTACAGATTTTCTTCCAGGTAACACATAAGATAATTTCCAAGCTCTGTATGAAAGACAAATAATTTTTAAGTCTTGAGTAGGATAGGTGCTGCCTACTGAAGCTGGCTTTACTTGGTAACTAAAGTAAGTTCCTCTAGTTGCGGGAAATGTTATACAATTTTCCAGACAAAACTAAGCTGACAAGTTTAAACTCTCTCCCACTTCTTTAGAAGCAATAGGTAGAAGGGACAGAGGCCAAATCTTGCCTCGAGTTCTGTCTCATGTTCCTCACTGCTAGAAGTGTAAGGGCTGGTTCTGGCCACAGTCCTTCTTTCCCTGACCTGCTGCTCCTCTCATCCAGTGAAGGCCTGCGCCGAAGAACTAGGAACAATCACTGTTAAATGCCAACTAAAAAAACTGTTTCCTGAAATTCAAAAAACCTATTAATTATTGAAATATCTGGCCATTCTTCTCTATACCTGTCAGGGAGCAGTGAGGGTCAGCTGTTCCCTGAGGAATAGGAAGTCAAGACTTGACAGAGACCCAGCACAGGCTCTACCCTCATTCAGGCTTTGGGTAAATTTCCTACAGAAATCTGTTCAAAGCATATATCTGTACGTCCCTGGACAGAATAATATAGAATGATTTTAAAGTGAAATAAAACCAGCATTTCTTCAAAAAGGGATTTTTCTTTAACCTGAAAATTCCAATAATTCAACATTTTTGTTCCAAATTATCCTAAAAATAAATTTTTGGTGGATTTTTTTTCTGTTTTGCATTATGTCAGAACAGAAAAACCAGACAAACAAACAAAGACAAAACCCCCAAGCAAACATGAACCTGCAAATGTTGATATGATTTTTAATTGTTAAAGTCAAAGAAATGCTTGAAGTAAAAATACACTTTTACTTTGTGTTGACCATTTGCTGAACATTTCTTGCTGTTTCTAACAGCATGTTTCTTTTAGCATATTTTGGTTTTGATAAAGCTGCTTTTATAATTGACACCTGCTTTGCTGAAAAAATTCCAGTATGCCTTACTGGAGGATTTTGATTGGAAGGAAGAGGATGTGAAGATCCACAGGTTCTGGTTGTGTTCATGAACATTATATATTAGAAAATAAAAGGTCCTCAAAACATTCTATAGAACCCAAACACTATGAAAAAAGGAAGCAAAAGGAACAAATGGAATGTGATACAGGATGAGTATGAGATGTGAGAATGAAAAATTATGTGGTAACTAGATTTAGTGGTAGACCCAGAGCTTGTTCAGTTTGAAACTCAAGAGAACTGACAGATTCAGCTAGCCATTGTCTTGCTGAAAACTGAAAACCAGATATAGCTAAAATACTCCTTTCAAAGAGAAATGCAAGGGAGTTATAACTCTGTGTATGAAGTATGTATTTCTTTCTATACTTATTTATATACATAAATATAGTCTCATGTATGTGTTTGTGTGATGTGTATATATTAAATCTGATTCAATCATTATGAGAGCTGTGAAGAGTGCTCATGATGGATAAAGATGACAACTCAGACAACCCACAGAACTGCAACTACTTTGAACATATTTTTTGAAAATGTCCATGATGAAATAATGGACTGAGGAAAGCCAAAGCTATTGTTTTGTTCTGGAGAAAGAATAGGTAGATTCAAGGGCTGTGATATAGTAATTACAAAAATAATAATATTCATAGTAGAGTGTAATGCAATGGTTTTACCTTTCTTCACATAATGTAGGAAACAACTTCTAGATATTATTACCCTGCCGCTCATCCCTCTTTCTTTCCTCAACCACACAGTTGTCAGTCTGTGTGCCAAAGAAGACAAGCACAACTGGCTAAGAAGGATAAAAGCCAAGTCTGAAATGACCGTGTTGGTAGTAGTTTTAAACAAAAGATCAAAGTTATGGGAAGCTAGCTGAAAAACTGAGGAATGAAAAGACTGCAATTAAAGACCTGGGCTGGGTTCAAGACATTCAACTAACTTCCTCTTGTCATGTTATGAAGAATTTTTAAAAATATAATTATTTTTTAATATATTATTCAATAATAATGAAAGAGAGCACTACTGGTGTGAGCCATGAAGGTAGAACCTAGGTCTAGAAATCAATCAGTAGAGGAGGCAGGGTGGAGAGAGACTTGATACTATCAGAAAGTCAAACTGCTCCACATGTTCTGGTTATGTTCACGAACATTGTATATTAGAAAAAAACATCATCAAAGTACCTATGGAAAGATCTGCAGTACAGGTTCATGATGAACAAAAATGTTAAATGGGATTTTATTGACTTGTTCTTGCGATATGTCAGTACTTTGACATTTTCCATGAACAGCAAAAGTGAATGCATAAGAAGAGCAACATGACTATTGCTTTAGAAATAAAGAATAGTATTATACTGTACTGTTTCCAGAATAATATATGACAGTGTCTTCATGTGATTCAATTAACTTGTGCTTCTTTCAATAGATTATTTTCTATCCCTGCATTTCAACATCAAAAAAAAGTTTAGCTATTGATTTTGGTTTTTCTTTCATCCTTTGCAGTAAGCTGCCTTATGCATAGTAAAAAGTGCTGACAGTTCCAAAAGAAAATCACCAACTGGCAGACATATAGGATTTCACAGATAGCTGGTTAGGTTGTTTCTATAATGGAATATTCACAAAGTAGTGCCAATAAATTAATGACAAATGGAGCTCAGAGACCCTCCAGGATACGCTTCATTGTTTCGCTGTAGCTCTTAGAATATTTTATTACTATTTTACCTCTTTGATGCATTGAATTGTCACAACATTTTAGTCAAATTGCTTTGTTTATATCCCAAACCTTTAAAAACACAAGTTGAAACACAAAACAAGAATGTCGAATGATTCCTCTTTTACATCAGTATCGCTGCTTTCTGAGAGTCACTCAGTGAAAAATAACTAGGAGAAAAGAATTCTCTATGTATTAAAGGCTCATGGAATACTAGGATTTGTTTCTTTTGAACATCTTTGCAGGTTGTTCTAGATACTGACAAAGGAACTCTCAGCACATCCATTCAGTAGATGGTAATTTCTACTATCCCAAACCAGAAGGATATTAGCATTGAGCTCAATGATATGTAGCATTAAGACAAAATAATTTTTCATAAAACAGAAAGAAAATCTGTTTCTGAATGCCAGGTTATTAAAAATGATGATTAATAATAGTATGCATATTCCTTAATTTAGAAGATATAACACTAAAATATACATGCACTGAAAAATTAATCTTTGTATCTACAAGAAAGCAAATTAACAATAAAGCCTAAACTCTAATCACACAGGTGAATTACTGGAAAATTGGAACACCTGATCTTGACTCCTGTGTGTCTTGTAAGATCTCAACACTGCAATTAGACACAAATGCTCATACATTTTCAAAGTAGCTAAACTGACTTAATGTCTGTCTTTCCTTGTCATATAATGAAGACAATAGCACCTTTTTCAGAGTTATTGGCTGCAATTAATTCTTAATTCAAATTAAGTTTTAATATCATTGCCTATATAGAAGGACTTGATAAAATTTTCAGGAAAATTCTTCAACATATGTGTATGGATATACTGGTAATCCCTTTTCTCAATGTATTCATTATATTAAGCACAACCAGCCAATTTAAAGTTCTGGACATAAGGAAAGCCCAGAATAAGAGCCAACATAGCTTTCAGAAGAGCTGTGATAATATTGAGTGGCAATGTGTTAAGATTCAGGCAATGTGTTAAGATACATTCCTTGGTCACCAAGTATGAAAAATCCCACCAAAAAATACTGACACAGGTGTATTGAGACCTGGCTGCCACCCTTTATCTCCAAATGATGCAAATAAAGTGCATAATGTTTGCTAAAGGCTATTTGGCAAACTACAACTTTTCCCAAAATTTCCTGAAATAAAGTGCATCTTACTTGGCTGATCTACAGCACACCTTCCCTTCTGATTGATCTCCTTGCAAGTTCATGGAAAACTTTAAGTAACTGAACACTGTTTGCAGCTGCATTGATCAATATCTGATCAATTCTCTGCCCTGGTGTTTCTGTAACAGTATCCCATAGAGACTGGCTGTCACAGAAGTCCACAGGGCTCACCCTTCTTGCAGTACTTCAGTGGGATGTCACCCTTGGTAGAGTGGAAGACATAAGGAAAAGAAAATTATGGAGTTATGACCCTTAAATTGTGAAATTGATTCCAAAGAATGAGATGAAAAACATATAGATAAGAGAAGGTGCACCCACCTCTGAAACTGATCCAAAAAAACCCCTTTGATGACCCCTTGGAAGAAACTTCCAAGTTCCCTAAGGAGGGATGAGTAACACTTCTCACTACTAATCACTTCTCACTGCTAAACACTTCTCATAAACACTTCTCACTGCTAAAAGCCAGAGGACTGATTTGTGGGGCCTCTCAAAATAATCAGGTCCCCTCACTTGGGCACTTGCATTTGCTTAATTTGAAAAAAAATTAGGTGAAGAATGAGATGACAGCTTTTTTTTGTTTGTTTGGGACTCTTATTTTTGTTTGTTTTTTGTTTCTTATTCCATTTGAGTTTTTTGTTGTTTTTTTTTTTTTTTTGGTGGGTTTTTTTTATTGGTTGGTTGGGGTTTTGGTTTTGTTTGCTTGGTTTTTTGGGTTTTTTGGTTTTCGGTATAAAATGGTGAAGGAAGAGCTAGGAATTCAGCCTCTGCTCTAATATTATGCGGAATAGTGCTCAATATTGGTTTTTTCGGCTTAATGTTCTAAAGCCCCTAGTCAAAGAGCCATTTTAAAATTTGTATTCCAGTCCAAGAATCTGGCAAACAAAGTGCTGGCAGAGCAGCACTAACTTGTAGGCCCCCATGTCTTTTATTACATATTGTCTCCACTCTGCTGGAATCTTTTAGAGGCAATCCATTAACTGTAATGTATTAACATCACACCTTCCTAGTTAGACTTTTGTGTGTTAATTCATAATAAGGTTATGGTGTATTGGTTTTCTAATTTTAAAGACAGATTAAATGGTTTGCCCTTAGTTAATTACTTTGGATTCCACTAAGGATTGACAACTTTTTTTTAATACAGGTATTTTCTTGAAAACAAAACTTGTTTTGTATTTTTGTGGTATGGATCTGATCTGATGAAGACAGACCAATCATTATAAACCCAGGATCATTGAACAGTCCTTAATATACACCACGAGAACAACACCTAGCTATAGATGACTCGAGCACGTGTTAAATGTCCATTCCTAATTCTTGAATTTTATAGTTTAAATATTAATAGTGACAACTATCTTCGTTGCTATATAGGCATCCTCTGCCACAAAAATAGTTAGTCTTGCAAAATAAGTTTTAGTACTAAACTTTTTCTCAATTTCTCTCCCTTTACCACCACTCACTCTCTTGTAGAGGGAATGCAGCCGATGGCCATTTTGGGCAGAGAAGCTCTTTCAAATAGGAAGTTTTGCACATGATTAAAAATTCACAAATACAACTGTCTCTTGAAACTGTGCAAAGTTGAAATACAGCTAAAAAAGTAAAAAGAAACCTATTTTTAAATGAATGTCTTACTCCTAATATAAATAATATAACTTTGAAATACCATGCAACAACTCTCTGAAAAACTTCCTCTTTTGTTACCCATAGAGAACATAAGTAACTGCTAAATTTAACATATCTGACAGATAAAGCACAGGTTTTAAACAAAAACCCTGTATTGGAGTTCATAGACAAAAGGCCAGAGTGGAGATTGGGAATACAGGAAGTTCTTCAAGATTTCAGCTGACACTTTATATTAAGCCAGATCAAGAGTAAGAGCAAGAATCCTTGATAAAGAATATCATAGTTTTGCAATTGTAAGCAGCCTTATTTGGGATTATATATTCATTGCCTTAGATGTATCTAATAAAAAACAAGGTGCTTCCTTAAACAGGACAATCAACTTGTAAAGTGTTTGTGGACCTAACTAGGACAACTTGGGGGACAGGGGGAGGGGGAGGACAAGAAACAAAAAGCCCTCACAGAACCACCACAACAAAAAAGAGCAACAGTGAGACAAAGAGCTGTGCAGACACAAAGCCACAGAACAAGGAGCAAGAGGATGTGCTCCAGGCTCCAGAGCAGAGATTCTCATGCAGCCCCTGGAGAATACCATGGTCAAGCAGATTGTCTACCTGCAGCCCATGGAGAAGCCCATCTCACAGTAGGTGCATATTCCCTGAAAGAAACTGCAGCCCATAAAGAAGACATGCCGGAGCTGGATTATCCTAAAGGACAGCAGCACGTGGAAAAGATCCAGCATGGGGTAGGAGAAAAGTCTAGAGGAGGAAGAAGCATCATAGAGAAGCTGTTATGGACCAACCACAGCTCTCATTCCCCACCCTGTGCTGCTCAGAGGGAAAAGGTAGAGGAGTAGAGAAGCTGGAAGTGAAGGAGAGAAGTGGAACCTGGGTAGAAAGATGGAGAAGTGAAGGAGGTTTAGGTTTGTTTTGCTTTCTTTTTTTTTTCCAATTTTTAGCTCTGATATTTTTTAAGCACACACAACTATGTGCAAAGGTAACTTTCAAACCCATTTGATGAGCATCACTGTTAAAGGAAGCAGAGTGGAAGCAAACTGTTTTGCTGTTCTTCATTACAAAATTCAGTATGCTGACACCATTCTATTGTCGTATAGGAGCCTAATGTGTTTTTCATTCTGCATTCTCCAGATCAATGATTAGGTTAGAAAGAGTGGGATGCTGTGGTTCTGCTCATCATGTGAAGTTTGTCCCACAGAACAATCTATATTCAGCTCATTTCTTTTAAGTTAGAAGATATGATGTTGAATGGCCAAAGATAGACAACAGTTCACTGAAAATCATGCTCAGTATCACCAGTTAGGGATCAAAATTTGCTAGAACCAAACATTAAACAATATTTTCAGTGTAGGCAGGTCCTGTTGTTAATTTATATGCATGCATCTCAAACACAAAACCAGGACCAGCTTGCAAGGTTATAATGAAATCCTTTGGTAAACTCACGTCATCTTCTTCCCTAACTTCCAGTTATAAAGCCATGCTCTAGAAAAAAAAAAAACAAAACAGGGCAGCATTGCAACTGAGAGACAAGTGTCAGAAAAGGATCACAGTCCAAATATGGGGGAATGGACTTTCCATTGAAAATTGTGTTTTCTGACTTCAGGAACCAAGGCCATATGGGGCTGATACAACTTCAGAACTTGCTCTATTTCTACTGTTTTTATGTTTTCCTACAAAAGAGAGTAATGTTGCTCATCTTTTCAGCCTATCTTGCTTCTAAGTAGTCAAGAAACTTAAAATTTCCTTGGTTTGAGAATGTGATTCTGAGATCAGGATATGATTCTGAGATCATTTGTGTGGCTTGTTAAACTATTGTAAAGGGGGATTTCCATCTTGAATACATTTAGTAACAAAGCTTCTCTTAAATGCACTTGGACTACTGCTGTTGATTTTAATGCATGTATCAGCAGGTCACATTTGGCTTATGGTCAAGGTTATTCTTTACTGTAACTTTTATTCTTGTACAGTCCTTTTTAAGGGCAGGGAACAGAAAGCTGACTTTAATCCAAAGTAAATATATACTTTTGATATTCATCTGTTCTTACTCAGCCCACTTAGTTATTATAATGTTTTGAAAATGCTCACAGTACAATTTACTGCTTTCTTGTCATTAAGCTTAGAATCATTCATTTTTCAGCTTCTGTATAACTGAGAAACAGCCATTTTAGAGAATTTATTTGGTACTTCTCTCAGATTTCTGTGACAATGATTCTGCATAATTTCTAAACTCTGCCTCTTCCCACAGTTGAAGAACAAGTCCATTTTTGGAAAGCATAGTGGTCAGAGACTACCTGATTGCACATAACTATAGAAGCAGTAAATTTCTCCTCAAATAGGCACAGTGAAATTCAAACAAATGTATTAAAAGTGTTGAGTCAAAAGCAAATAATGAAAATAAAGTGAAACCTAAAAAAAAATGCAAATATGCTCAGAATGTATTTTGCACTGCTACACTCTAAGACATGCACTAAGATGACATAAATGACAGGACTTGTACAGCCATACCAAAAGTATCAGAAAGATTTGGTTTGTTTTTATAAGGCGTACTAAAACCTTAATTAAATAAGGGCAATCTGACATTCTAAATATCCCTTCCAAAATATCCTTTATTTTTAATTTGCTTTTGCAGAAAATCACACCCCTCCTCCACAAACTCAAAGCAAACCTAAAAGTGTAATTTTTCATTTTCTGTTATTACTCTCTGCATTGCATGAGTTACTCATCCAATAAATTCAATTTAAAAATAAAATATTGATGTTTAAGGAAGTGTCATGAAAAAGACTTATGTGTTTTGAATTTTGAAAATAAACAACTCCTGGTACTTTTGTTAAAACACAATCTGCAACTCTTAAAAAATGTGAAGTGAAAGATTACAGAAAAAAAAAAATTTCTGTCAGGAATGGGGGAGAAAATGTTTGTTTGCTTTTGTATTCAATCACTGCAACTAATTTCAGCCATCCGTCTAGTTGCTGTCTTAGAATTTGTGACCACTTAATATCAACATAATTATCATCCCCTGAAATCTGACATTTCTTCATGATACTGTGGCTGTATCACACACTTTTTTAAGCTTTTTAATCTGAAGAAAGACTTACCGTTCCTGTTTATAAGCCACATATCTAGAGTTTTGGCCATTCTCAACATGTTACAACAACATATACTAAAAATACTAAAAATATAAACTTTAAATGATGTAATAGAAGTAGATGAACAGATTAATGACTAGTAAAGTTTGGAAGCCTTTTTAGCTATTAATTCTTTCAAAGCCAATAATATACTCTAGAGAACATGTATTAAGGAATATGTGCTCCCCGCAGAATCAAAGAAATGTGAGGCAAAACACTTGGCAAGCAAGCTCCTGCCTGCAACCGCAGGCAGTGCAGGGCTGGACCTGGCCTCCAGAGAGTCAGTAACCCTTATGACATCCTCAGTACACCTAATTTCTACAGGAGTGTGGGCACCACTTGGAAATAACACACATGCCTTGCTAATTGGGCATTCCTCTACCACTAAATTGGGGCTTTTTGTGCTACCTGGAGTTATTGATCTGGGTTATGAAGGTGAAACACAAATTATGGTATGGACTCCAATGCCGCTCTGCTTTGTACCTGCAGGTCAACAAATAGCACGACTTGCTCCTTTTTCTAACAAAACCCCTAGTGGTAAGGGTAAATGTGGCACAAGTGGCTTTGGCAGCGCAGGTCAGACACAAATTTCCTGGACAAGCTCCCTTACAATGGTTCAGCCAACTCAGGTATGCAGTATAGATGGCAAAAAATTTAAAAGGCTTGATACTGGAGCTGATGTCTCCGTCATTAAAAGCAGTGAGTGGCCTAGTGATTGGCCCATGATCAGCCCCACATCGACCCTAATTGGGGTGGGAGGAATGCAGCACCCTAGACAAAGTTCTCAGCTTCGCCTTGTCCTTGGCCCTGAAGGGCAAACTGCCTGGATTGTTCCATTTATTGCTGCTATACCATGTACATTATGGGGAAGAGATATTCTGGGACAATTTGGAATCACCATACAAATAGACTCAGCTTCACTGAAAAACCTTTTTCATAGGGGCCATTGATCAGCCATTCCAAAATCAAATATTGGACATATGTAAACTCACATGGCAGACGGAAGACCCTGTATTGGTCGACCAGTGGCCCCTACAAAAGGAACAGCTACGAAACTTACAACACCTTGTAGAAGAGCAATTGTCTTCAGGCCATATTTGTGCATCTTCTAGCCCTTGGAACACCCCTATATTCTGTATACCTCAGAAAAATGGCAACTTGAAATACATTCATGTATCTGTTGACAGCTATTCTCATTTCCTAATGGCAACTGCCCACACTGGAGAGAAGTCCTGTGATACTATCCAAAGCTTACCTGCTTTACCACTCTGGGCCTTCCCAACACTATTAAAATGGACGATGGACCTGCCTACACCTCGGAAGGAGTTCATAACTTCTTGCAGCAGTGGGATGTTTCACACAATACAGACATTCCTCACTCTCCCACAGGGCAGGCTATTGTCGAGCGTGCCCACAGAACATTAAAGACCATGCTTGAAAAAGAAAAGGAGGGGGAGTTGAGGTGCCCTCACAACAGATCAGCTAAAGCCCTGTATGTCCTCAATTTTTTAAATCAAGATGAGATTGGATAAACTGCATGTGACAGACAGTACTCCTTTGACACAAAGGCTCGTCGAAGACCTCCGGTAATGGTGAAGGACTTACTAAATGGGCAATGGAAAGGACCCCTGGACTTACTAACTTGTGAAAAGGGTTATGCGCCTGCATCTCCACAGGCCACCATGTGGAGTGGGTTCCATCACAGAGTGTGCAACCTTTTGTTGCACCATCCTGATTCCATGTGTATATAGTTGTTATGTTATAGGCATATGTTACAGTTTTTGAAAAGTTGTTACAGTTATTACTACTGTTACTGTTATTAATGTCTTAGGAGTTGTTTAGGTTTTTCTTAGTAGGTTTTCGCTGCTTAAACAAAAGAAGGGGGAGATGTGGAATATGGGGTTATATTTGTTAAAGGGGTTGAGGCTTACGCTCACCAGAAGGCCCTGTGGGAAAGGCCCAGCTGCGGGCGGGATGGTTGGAAGTCGGGTGAGGGGTGAGAGGCAGTTGCGGGTGAGGAGAGAGGCGGTTGAGTGATGGTTGGCAGTGAGACTGTGATTGGCTGGAGCAGTGCATGGACAGCATATGAGCAGCAAGCTGATTGGGTGATGGGACGCGTGGACAGCGGCACTGCAGCTGTGCCAGCCAATGGGTGCCCTTCTGCTGTTAAGTTCGGTTTGGTTTCGGTTGTGTTCGGTTGAGATTAAGGGTATAAAGAGGGGACGATTTCTGACAATAAACGGATCTTCTTTGGACATACAAGGGGGTCTGTCGGCTTTGTTCCCCACTGCTACATATTACAGATTCTGTCTGGTTGGAATTTTAAAATATTTGTGTTATTTTAAAGTATCATTCTCCAATGGGAAGGGGCATAAGACGAAGATAAAAGTGGTTTTATCTGCAGTATGAATGAAAAGGAGTTAACTGTAAATCTGGTCAGTTGACTGTGCTTATTTCATTGCTTATTTAAATATAACTTTTTTCAACAAGGATTGCATGAGATTTCATCCCATGTACCCATAAGATATGCTATCAAGCATGATAGGGGACTGTCCCTTTTTCACTTGGGTGCTAGTGCTCAGAAGAACATAGCTTCTGGTTAGGACATTTTTTCCTAAATATAAGTGCAAAGGGATGACTAAACTTCACTATTCTTTCATCCAGAAAAAGATTATTTTCTTGATGAGGGAAAAAAAAAATGAACAATTTAAAGGTGGTTCAGTTTGGCAAAGAAAATAGAAGCTATCTGCTGTCTCTGTGAAATGAGAGAGTGCTAGCTCAAGTTGTTCATTAAAACAGAGGAAAAATGGGAGGGAAAGTAGATCTTGGTTTCATTCAGCTGTTAAGTGGATATCCCTAGCAAGCAACGCCTATTAAATGGTCAAGCTTGACAAGCCTGATTGAGAGAAATCCTTTCCACAGTTCCTCTGTGAAGCCAGCTACATTTGTGCTTCTCTGTCTTTCATTCAAGTTTTTTCAAGCAATTTTCTGTCAGTGTCAGTGAATTACACCTTTCAGCAGTGTTGTGAGACACTGGAAGTTCTGTATCTTTGTTTTATGGCTTGAGGTATAAAAGTTTAAAGCCTTAATCCATAAAAAACTTTCACTGTCTGATGTAACAGTTAAATGGAATTTGGAAGCACAAATCCAAAACACAGGTCCTCAACTCTTCCTTCGTCTACAGTCTAACGCTGGTGATGCCAAAACTGTATTAATGTATCAAATTAATTTCCTGGGGAGAAGGAAGGTATTATACCTAAATTAATAAGCATTAAGATGCTTTAATACTTAACTGAAATAAAAACACTAAGCAATTGGAGCAGGGATGGGACAACGGGTTTCTTTCTTCTCAGATAAGTACATAGTGAAACATACATAATGAAACAGGGTAATTTTCTCAAATTTTTTTGTCCAGTGAACTTGCAGTTCTCCTTTGCAAAGTGTACATCTTCAAAAATAGAAATAAACAGAGATTCCTACTACCATGTGATCAAATCTTTCTCCAGGAAAATACAAGAGAAAAGAACCAGATTCCAACATCTGTAGTGGAGTGTTCTGAGTTATGCACTTACATCTCTTCCTAAAACATAATTTAAAGATGGAATATGAAGACAGGGGATGCTACAAAAGGAAAAAAAAAAGGGAAAAAAAAAAGGAATATCAGATGGAAAGAGGACAGGACAGGGGAAGGAAAGACTGGGCTGAGGTGTCCATAATGCCATATGCTAATAAATTGAGAACTTTATTGCAATTAAATGGTTATACTGCTTCTTATTCTTCAAATGTATTGGTTACATCTGTAAAGTACGGCTTTGCACAGCATTGCAAATTCCACCATAACATGTGTAAAAATATTAAGACTAAGAAAATCCCACTGATGTCTAGACCAATGTTTTTTGGATGCATTTTTCATCTTTATAAAATACTACCAAATAATACTACTAAAATTCTACTATAAATAATACTACGTAGTAATAATATAATGCTATGGGGTATTATAGTAGGTAAAAATGACCATTAATTCTTCATCAAAATTCTGGAAAAGAAATTCTTTATTTCACAAATGAAAATAAAATTCTACTTTTCTTATTGGCTATTCTCTGGCCATCTTCCAAGAATTTACACTTTTTCCCATGAAACTGATGACTCAGTATGTTTTCAATGCTTCTGATTCTGTTAATAACATCTAGGCTGGAATTTACAAAGGAATCACAAGTCGTGAATTAAGAATAATGCACAGCTTAGCTCCTTCTGCTTCTACTGAACAAATGAATACTCTTTCTCAGAATAGCTTCGAAAAAATGAAGTGTTCATGTGTTTTAAGAGAAGAAATAAATATATGAAGTACAATTACTTTTATATGTAGTTAAACATATTTAAACAAATTTTCCATTTCCTTTTGCAAAATCAGCATGACTTCTAACATTAATAAGAAATTTAATGTATTTTCTGTGGCATTTGCAATTTTTTTTTCCTCATTCTATTCCAGGTTGTATTAATTTTAATGATTTGGTTGCTGATTTTCCTCTATACTATAAACTTATTTTTAAGGTTGGTTTTATTTTGTCCAGTGAAAGTAAAGATTCCTATACTGTATTTGTAGAGAATTATTTGCAGTCTAAAGGAATTACTCCCACAGTAGCTCATAGTTCTTGGGTGAATAATATCTTGTGCTCTTTGGTTTGCATGTTCACTATCACCTTGCACATCAAGTTTTTAAGAAGAGGAGATAGCACTAATTTTAACAACATGAGATTTAAACTGCTAATTATTGGTATAAATAAAATACTTCATATAATATTAACTGTGGAAATAATAAAGCAAATTCAGTATTGATGTGTTCAGTTCAAGACTAACCTTCATGTATAGTCTTGCACTAGCTCTGCACCTTCTTTCCTTTACTATTATTTGCATGTTCTTTTCTCCTTTGTTGTCATCATATTTGTTTCCTTGCTTCTCTCTCTTGCTTTGGGTCCCTCTTGCCACTTCTCGTTTTTTCACAGGTATTATCCTTTCCAGCTGTCAATAAATTCTTCGAATAAATTTTGTCTTTCAGAGAACTCGCTGTTTCATATCACTAAAAAAAAGGGTAGATATAAATAGAAACAAATGCTTCAGTTCATGTAGTTTTATTGCTTCTAAGAAACATTGAACAAACTGGCTTTTGTAATCTTAAACTGTACTGAACTAAATACTTTCCAAACTTTCCAGTGCTTTGGATACAACCTTCGGTCTGAATTGAGTTTCACTTTTGCTGTAAGAAGAGTTGGTTTTGAGTACAGATTCCATTGTACATCTTGGTCAGGATCACCGATGTATCCCTCAGATTGCACAGCAAGTTCTAGTTATGCTAGATCGATCACACATTTGCTTTGTATCATGCAGTGAAATAATTCAGTGTGTTTGGGATGTATTCGATTCACTCTTTATGTGCAGCAGTGTTCTGTGTTTGTGCTGTGCTCATTTCCCAGAACTGTATTTGAGCTGGAGCCCAGGCAAAGAGAAATTCACTAGATCACTGCTAAAAGAGGCAGGCCTGTGCTGATTTTTGCACGTATAATACTTCTTTCTCTCTTCCCCCTTACCACCACTCACCAATATGCAAGATTTACAGTAATTTTGAAAGAGGTAGTAGAATTATTAGTTTAGGCTCTGTCTGAAAATCACAGCCATCACTTCATCACTGGCCTCTTCCTCCCTGGAGTGGACTGGTGCAAGACTGATTTAGCCTAAAATAAACTTGAACAATTCTGCTATAGTAAATATTCAAACCAAAGCTATTCTTTCAACAGCTCCTTAAAACTTAATTTTATTCTGTGTTTTTCCTGTGATTCCTTTTGGCAGAAGAAAAAAAGGAAAAAAAAGAAAGGAAGTAAAAAAGATGTCAGTCTGCAATTATTTATGTGCTCTGAGCTGATCTTCCCTCTGAGAAGTTTTGGATATGCGGAGGAAATTCTGTCCTCTACAATACAATTCTGTGCTTAGACTCCAGACAGCCAGTACTGATAATAAATCATTTTGGGGTTGTGCCTTCTCCATGGTTAAGCAAACATGCCCAACTGACATTTTGACCAAAAATGCCATAAATATTAGGCCCTTGGAAAGTGGGAATACAGGGACCCCAAATAACTTCTCTGTGATCTCATAGCAATTATTAAAAAAACAATGGTAGAGTAGAACAGGTATTTTGGCTTACAGATCTCTGGCACTATTGCATCTCAGCCTAGAGGAGAGATCCTCTTATCTAAGATTCCATGTAGTCAAGTCAAGTCTGAAAACAAATTCTGAGTCTTGCAGTGGCCAATGGAAGTCAGGTTAACATGACATTTAATTTGAATTTGAAGGCAACACGTATAATTACAGCAACACCTAAGTTCATGGTTGATAATCGCAGTAATAAAAAAGCTGCATAATACATTGAATGGTCAGTTGGTATAAAAACCTTCAAAACCCAGCAGTTTATGGCAGACCACTCAAAGAAAAATTTTGCTGAAGATTATTTTCATTCTGAAATTTAGCCTTTAGTCCCTGGCCATGTAACCTAGGTATTTTTCGGAAAACTGCACCTTTTCTGGAAAAATACAAAATACTTCCTAGAACTTATAATGGCTTTTAACTGGCAATTTAACAAGAATGCTTTTTCTAAGTAATTAATTCATAGATGAGACTACAGTCTAATCAGCTAGGTGATGAGTTCAAGACCCTGACTGACTTGTACAAATTTAGATCAGGCCTTTTCCCTCCAATATAGAAATAATTCTATTACCTGCTACTTGCAAAAACACAGGGATGTATTTTCTGAGAATGTAAGAAGCACACTGCAGGTTTTATCAAAGCCCCATCTAAGCATCACCTCTGTGATGAAAAAAAATACAAATTGGTGCAAGTATGTAGTGATAGTCTCTAGATAAATTCACAATAACCACTGAGCTGAATCCCAGGTGCTCCTTGGTGACAGAAGCAGAGTATTCCATGGTGTACATAAAAGGCCATGGATCCTCTTCTGTGAAACTGCCAAACCCCTTTAGTACTGCAAAAGTTTTGTGGCAAGGAGTTCCACAAGTCCTCTCTGCATGGTGTATGGGCATGTTTTCTTTAGTTCCTTTTGTACTTGCTAGTTTATTTGATGCCCTTTTGCTCTTGGACTGGAAAATATGGTGGAAAATATTTTCTTTCTCCTTCTCTTTATAAGTTTTTTTTTTCTTTTTAAATCTGAGGAGCAGCCAGTTGGAGCATGAAATTAAGCAAGACATTAAAACTTAGGCTCTTCAGACTTCAGTAATGCTTTTAGTTTCTTGCATCTTATATCAGACTAGGATAATTTTGTTTGGAGTTACATAATTTTCAGTCTCATGTAATGTAAGAATTTAATACAGTTTAGGTAAATTTTCAAGCCCAAATTAAGAACTGAAAATATTGCTTTAAAATGGAAGTTTTAAAATGGGCTGCAATGTTTCTAGCACACAGTAAAAATATTGAGAAGGCAGTTTGCTTTTACTCTATAAATACATTTAACAAGTTTTCTAATGCTCCACTAGAAGTTTGGCATTTGAGTCAAATGGACATGATTAGAAAACATTTAGACAAAAAAGTGAAAGTAATGAAAGACCCACATGAGTTGATTTGAATGAAGGTACTTTAAGCCACCCTTAACTACCTAACCTTTTAACCAGTGCTTTTCTAATTATGATTTGGGGAAAATATATTTAGGCAGATGGTGTCATTACCTGAAGATGTAAATCTTCATAAAAGTACTAATGAAGCCTGACATTTTCCTACAAGGTTAGGGCAATGTTATATTGCTGTTTGTCCACTTCTGTGAAGCAAAATGCATTTAAGAAGAATTTGCTGAACACTAGAAACCACTTAATTGAGATTACCCAGAGAATGACTCATCATTGTGATTATCAATCTCTTCAGGTCTGCAGTCATGTAGCAACAGCAGCAACTTTTTTCTAGACCAATGGAGCTTTAAAAACTGTAGCTACAATTTGGTTGCTTTTTGCTTTCTGTCAGTCCTTGACATGATTTGCAGCTTTGCAAGAGTTTACTCGGAGCACTTGTGAGCATCATGTTTTGGAAGTATTTAGGAAATAGCACATCAAGAGGCTTATTTTGCAGGAACTCTAAAGAAGATAATGAAAAAGCTTGCTCTGTGTTTGGTAGGAAAGATGACATTTTGACCAGTGCATAAGGGACATTTGCCACACAGGGTTGATATCATATCTTGACTTCTACTGGCAATTAAGCTAATTTTGTAGTAAGAAGTCTCATTGAAGGCCAGATGGTGACATTATTATGTTTCTAGATAATGATAG
>NW_008237229.1:6607886-6609667 GCF_000691975.1 Corvus brachyrhynchos | reverse complement strand
TCTTTCCCTCACTTTAACATCCCATGCCTTGTTTTGATTCCAGTCAGAAAACACTGAGCATCACCTGACTGCAACTTTGATTTTATCTTTACTTGTGAACTATGCTGTACAGGTTAACTTAAGTTTACATTCTACTTTTTACTGTATTTTCTGCATCATTTTCTGGACCTTTAATGCAACTTTTATTGAACCAATATATTCCAAAGGTGCCACTCCATGTAACTTTCTATGCCCTTTCTTTCTCTTATGGTAGATTTCTTTATATTAGCCAGTAAAATGCAATATTTTGATAGAGCAACACTGGCTGTAGAATATTTTTTTTGGGTTTACGTATTTTAAATTGTTGGCAATCTATATGCAATAAAAGAGACCAGTAAAAAAGGACTACAGAAGAAGATACATCAAGAACAGATTGAAATATGTTTTATACATTTACAGTTATTTAAGTTGTCAGTTGTTAACAGTGTTTTGCAAGGTGCAGTAATCTTGTCTTGGAAGAAATTTATTTATTTAGATCACTAAGGTTTCAAAATATCCTTATATACCTAGAAACTAAAAATATTTAAACTGTAATCTGAACTACTGATATGAATCTGTCACATTGGATGCAAATTATGATTCCATGAATTGTAACAGTGAGCCAGTTTCTGTCTTATTCAAGCTTCTGTCTCATTAGCCTCAGGCTACTATTAAAACCAAGATCTAAGTCCATTTGAACTACGTAAAAAATAGTACTTTTCTCCCTTTATTGCCTCTCCTTTCTTTTGAATGTATCCTATTTTTATACTTTCTAAAATTTTACATAATTTACTGCTATTTTTTCCTTTGTGGAAATTATTAGTCTTATCATCACTTTATGTTTTGGAATTTTTTGTTTATCAGCCTGCAAAACATCTTTCATTGAATAGTTGTCCAGCTTTTTTGGTGGGAGTTTTCCTATCTTCTAGCAGATCTAATATCTACCATGAAAAATGGGTCTGACCACAGAATTTGTACATGTCATGGTATGGTCTCCAATTTATGACCACAGCTCATTTCTCTTTAGATGTAATCCATCTTCCCATTTGTAACTGACTTCACATGTTTCTCTATTTTCATCTGTTTGACATTATTTGCTGTTATAAATGCCCATTTCTTCTGTTATCAGCGTATAATCAGGTTCATTTTCTCTGCTGGCACTTGCTGAAAAATATTTTGGTATTCTCACTCCATAATCATTTATATTCAAGTTGTTCAAACAGTCAAAGTAATCTTCTCAGTAGTACTGTGGCAAGAAATGTGTCACCATTTTGCAATGCCTGTGTGCTGTCTGCCCTGTCTTGAAACTTTTCTTCTTGGTTCCTGTTCTGGAGTCTGTGCTCATCCGTTTACCCATTGCTTTTCCGATCCCATATTGCTCCTCCCCGTGTTCCCCTGCCCTTAGCCCTGGCCACTCCCTCGGGCTCTCCCTATTGGTTCCTGTACCCCAACTCCACCCATGTACCACCCCTGAGCCCCTGACAAAACCCCCCTGTGCTGGGATCAGGAGGTCTCTGTGCCTCTGGGGATTGCTGGTTGTCTCGGTTTTGAAAGACAGGTGTCTGCTAAGGAAGGCAGAGGCCCCCCTTGAAGTGGCAGATATAACCCCTTTTCCCTCCAAGTTATTATATTTTGAAATCAAGGGCCTTTAGGCAAAGATGTGGGAAATAGGAATAACAGTTCTTTACTCTATATATATATGTATATAACCAGTCAAACAAAACAACAACAACTATGGCAGTAACAGCAATCACAAACCCAGT